>NC_080670.1:21983996-22133996 GCF_030247195.1 Topomyia yanbarensis | reverse complement strand
CGAACAAAACTTTCGCATTTCCTCACCGCTGTTGGAGAAGACCGGGGCGTGTGTTGTCGGCTGCTGCAACAGAGTCTAGTGGCATCATAAGTAAATGGACACTGCTGCAGCAGCGGTGGTGGCGAAACGATGCAGTATTCTATAATGGGAAGGGCCAGAATGTTGGCAAAGAGCAACTTTTTCTTTGCATCGCTGCACTTGGGTGGGGGATGTTGTTTTCGGTTAAATCTTCCTACCGAGAATGGAATCGATTCTTCGCAGCAACAAGATGCGGCGGTGGCGGCCGGCAGCAACTATAGCGCAACAGTCAAAGGTGAAAGAATAAGTCGGATAATGCAATGGATGCTTTTCTGGTTGTGGTTGTTGATGCTTTCTGGGGGGCAGCGTGCAAGCGACGCCGTAGCGCTATAAATCTTGCATTTTCTTGAACGCAGAGAATGCGACCTGGAAGTGCATTTCCCGAGAATTCCATTAAGCTTTCAAGAATGAGCAATTCGATAGTTCACCATACATACATAGTGGGAAACATTCTCCCGGCATGGCACATACACAGCTTCCTATTGTTCCCTAGCAGGAGAGCGGTAAAAACGCGAGCAATCGAAAAGCCGCTCGTCGTGATTTATGACGTTGAATTGATAGGAAAGGTTGTAGATCACTGTAAGAAAACTCGCGGAATTGGAATTGATGGCCAATTCCGATGGTTGGTTAGGGGTACTGGATCAATTAGCTGAAAGATTTTTGACCGTGAGGGTCATTTAGCTGAACACCTGAGTTCTTTGAATGTTTGGTATCGACTGGTTTAAAAATGTGGTGACATTGGACGATAGTTTTTGTTCGAAAAACTAATGTTGATCTATGAAATTATTCTGAAAACCAGACTTCAATTTGATTAATAAAGCACAAAACATCCTTCAATAAGGTAAATAAGATATGATCATTTTTATGATGAAGAACAACTCATGCTATTAAGAAGGAAAGATATGTTTAAGATAAAATAATTAATAGAGCAAAAACCTGTTTTAATCCACCTAGCGGTGCAATTGTGCCTTTCTCATTTCTCTAAACTATAGCACGGAGGCTTTTTATGTTCAACATAGTTGTGGAAATGTCCATTACATTCTTAGTACACCTTGCATTTATACACAATGGCTTGCCAGCCACGAACTTGATGAGCTACGTGTCGACGGTGAAACACTTGAAACAAAAAAATATCGTACTTCATTAGCCTAATCAGTATTAGATCAATGTTATCTGCTTGCTAACTCATTTTGTCATGCGGGGGTGGGTATGTGAGGAGGGAGAAAGTTCTATGAACGAACGACTCCCCAGCTTAAATTGGTATGCTTTGTGATATAGTGGTCGTTTAAAGATGATGGGGTTGAAGGGGAGGGGTATGAGGGCTGAGGGGTGATTTAAGGAAATTTTTAAGGGAGGGGAGTGATCGGTAGAGAAGGGGGGGGGGGATGTTACCCCTCTCCTTAAACCATCAACTACGCCCCTGTTAAAATCCAGAAACCTTATGCGAGTCAAAAGGGTTAGGTTGACGTTTTTAAGAGTGATTGCATAACCTTTCTATATTAGAAAGGCAAAAATGTGCCAAAATCCAAAAAAGTGAATAGTCGTCAATTTTTTTTTTCGAGTTTGCATCAAATCTCGACGTTTCATGCACCTTGAAGACATTTAGCATCAAAAATAAAAATTCTATTTTTAATTTTTCCTATAGTTTATATGAGAAATTTCTGTGTGGCCGCACTCTTAAACCCGTAATTCCGGAACCAGAATTCCGATCGATCCAAAATTCAATAGCAGCCGATGGGAAGGTTGCACCTTTCATTTGAGACTAAGTTTGGGTAAATCGGTCCAGCCATCTCTGAGAAAAATGAGTGACATTATTTGACACATACGCACATACATACACACACAGACACACACATACACACACACATACAGATTTTTTCCGATTTCGACGAACTGAGTCGAATAGGATATGACACTCTGCCCTCCCGGCCGGGATTAGGTTGACGTTTTTCAGAGTGATTGCATAACCTTTCTATATGAGAAAGGCAAAACATTATAAACACTGTCTGAATTGTTCGATAATGTTTTCGATGTACAGGAAAGGTGGAATTACCTCAATGGTACTGTTTTCAACTGGTCAATATTACACCAGCACTTGTCAGCACGGATTCTTCCCGGACTAGTTGAGACAAATCTTGTCTGGAGTTCTTCAACATAGTATTCTTGATCCGCTACTATTTTCACTGTTCGTCGTGAGTGATTCAGTTTTTATTTTAATGTGTTGAGGGAAGTTATTTTCGCCGATAAATTGAAAATATTTCTGGTTATAGTGAAAAAGCCAATTGCCGCAAGCTACAGAATCTCATTAATATCATTTACAACTGGAACAAAAAGAGTATTATGGTTCTCAATTTCTCTAAATCTATTGATATCAGCTACAGTTGGAACATTGATGGAACTCGTCAACCACGTGAAAGATTTGGGCGTCATTCTAGTGGAAAGACCAGCTTCGAATCCCAGTAGAGCAGATTTTTTTCACTGCTTTTAATTCTCAATATTCTTGTTGTACATTTTCGTTCTGTTTTCCTTAGCTGGTATTGACTGGTAACGACGACTTAACCTTAAAATCAAATAAACAAAAAATCGTCAAATAAGTTATGCTGCATGAAAGATGAGAAAAGAAAATGTGTTCTGCACACCCACGTCGAAAACCAGAGGATGCCCTTCATGGATGACAGGTAGGTTCCCGAGCAAAAGTTTAATTTGGCCACAGCAAGAAGTGATGTTTCTAGCAAATCCAAGTTTGTATTAGTCAATAAATTTACCAAAAAAACAGATGATCTGGCAAGGAATTTGCAGCTGCGGACTAAAAACCAAACTTTTCGCCACAATCAAAACGATGGACTCGTAGTACTACATATGCAAGAGTACCGAAAGAAATGTATAGTACCTTTCAATAGGACATACGAAGATCCAGTGAAGTTCTAGTCAGTTTTGACAAGTTGACACAGTGCTACAATGGTACTGCGACAACGGGGTCGATCGGCTCACTCAATTGCCTGCAATTTTGATGAATAGAAAAGTACTGAGTCATTGTCAAGTAAACGATACGGAAAGTGGAAAGATGAGTCAGGACGCTAAACAAATGGCTCGATCTTGGAGAAATGAAACTGCGGAAGGAAATGTTGAGCAAACATGTTTTTTTCAGCAGCTGCACCTGGATTCGTCCGGTGAAATGTCAATGAAATGGGGCCTTTAGCGAAATGTGGCCTTCGGCGTAATGTGGCCTTCGGCGAAATGTGGCCTTCGGCGAAATGTAGTCTTCGGCGAAATATGGCCTTCGGCGAAATGTGACCTTTGGTGGAACGTGGCCCTCGGCGAAATGTGGCCTTAGGTTAAATGTGGCCTTTGGCGAAATGTGGCCTTTGGCGGAATGTGGCCTTCGGCGAAATGTGACCTTCGGTGAAATGTGGTTTTCGGCGAAATGTGGTATACGGCGAAATGTGGCCTTAGGTTAAATGTGGCCTTTGGCGAAATGTGGCCTTTGGCGAAATGTGGCCTTTGGCGGAATGTGGCCTTCGGCGAAATGTGACCTTCGGTGAAATGTGGTTTTCGGCGAAATGTGGTATACGGCGAAATGTGGCCTTAGCTTAAATGTGGCCTTTGGCGAAATGTGGCCTTTGGCGGAATGTGGCCTTCGGCGAAATGTGACCTTCGGTGAAATGTGGTTTTCGGCGAAATGTGGTATACGGCGAAATGTGGCCTTCGGTGAAATGTGACCTTCGGTGAAATGTGGCCTTTGGCGAAATGTGGTCTTCGGCGAAATGTGGTCTTCGGCGAAATATGACCTTCGGCGAAATGTGGCCTAAAGCTAAATGTGACCTTCGGTTAAATAAGGTCTTCGTAGAAATGGGACCTTCGCGAAATGTGATCTTCGGTGAAATGTTGCCTTCGGCGAAATGTGGCCTTAGGTTAAAAGTGGCCCTAGGTTAAATGTGGCCTTTGGCGAAATGTGGCCTTCGGCGAAATGTGACCTTCGGTGAAATGTGGTTTTCGGCGAAATGTGGTATACGGCGAAATGTGGCCTTTGGCGAAATGTGGCTTTTGGCGGAATGAGGCCTTCGGCGAAATGTGACCTTCGGTGAAATGTGGTTTTCGGCGAAATGTGGTATACGGCGAAATGTGGCCTTCGGTGAAATGTGACCTTCGGTGAAATGTGGCCTTTGGCGAAATGTGGCCTTCGGCGAAATGTGACCTTCGGTGAAATGTGGTTTTCGACGAAATGCGGTATACGGCGAAATGTGGCCTTCGGTGAAATGTGGCCTTCGGTGAAATGTGGCCTTTGGTGAAATGTGGCCTTTGGTGAAATATGGCCTTTGGTGAAATGTGACCTTTGGCGAAATGTGGCCTTCGGCGAAATGTGGTCTTCGGCGAAATGTGGCCTTCGGCGAAATGTGACCCTCGGCGAAATGTGTCCATCGGCGAAATGTAACATTCGTCGAAATATGACCTTCGGCGAAATGTGACCCTCGGCGAAATGTGGCCGTCGGCGAAATGTAGCATTCGGCGAAATGTGGCCTTCAGCAAAATGTGGCCTTCGATTAAATGTGGCCTTCGTAGAAATAGGACATCGGGAAATGTGATCTTCGGTGAAATGTGGCCTTCATCGAAATGTGGCCTTCGGTTAAATGTGACTTTAGTAGAAATGTGAACTTCGCGCAATGTGGTTTTAGACGAAATGTGACCTTAGTTTAAATATGGGTTGCGGTGAAATGTGGTCTTCGGTGAAATGTGGCCTTCGGCGAAATGCGGCCCTCGGCGAAATGTGGCCTTCGGCGAAATGTAGCATCCGTCGAAATATGCCCTTCGGCAAAATGTAGCCTTCAGCTAAATGTAGCCTTCGGTTAAATGTGGCCTTCGGCGAAATGTCACCTTCGCGAAATGTGGTCTTCGGCGAAATGTGGCCTTCGGTGAAATATGGCCTTCGGCAAAATATGATATTCGGCGAAATGTGGCCGTCGGCGAAATTTGGCCTTCGGTGAAATGTGGCCTTCGGCGAAAGGTCACCTTCGCCAAATGTGGTCTTCGGTGAAATGTGGCGTTCAGCGAAATGTGACCTTCGGCGAAATGTGGTCTTCGGCGAAGTGTGACCTTCGACGAAATGTGAAATTCGGCGAAATGTGGCCTTCGGTGAAATATGGCCTTCAGTGAAATGTGGCCTTCGGCGAAATGTTGTCTTCGGTGAAATGTGGCGTTCAGCGAAACGTGACCTTCGGCGAAATGTGACTTTCGGCGAAATGTGGCCTTCGTAGAAATGTGACCTTCGCGAAATGTGGTCTTCGGCGAAATGTGACCATCTGTTAAATGTGGGTAGCGGCGAAATATGACCTTCGGCGAAATGTGACCATCGGCCAAATATGACCTTCAGCAAAATATAACCTTTGCTAAAATGTGACCTTCGGCAAAATGTGACCTTCGGCGAAATGTGACCTTCGGCAAAATGCGACCTTCGGCGAAATGTGGCCTTCGGTTAAATGTGGCTTTCAGCGAAATGTGGCCTTCGGCGAAATGTGACCTGCGGTGAAATGTAGCCTTCGGCGAAATGTGACCTTCGGCGAAATGTGGCCTTCGACGAAATATGGCCTTTGACGAAATATGGCCTTCGAAGAAATGTCACCTTAGACGAAATGGCCTTCGGCAAAATGGCTTTCGGCGAAATGACCTACGGTGAGGTGACATACTGTGAAATAGTCTTCGGCGAAATTACATTCAGCGAAACGACTCATTTGGCATAACGATTTGAAGCCAAATGGCATTCGGCGAGATGGATTTCGAGAATTAATCCAGACCCTTTTATCCTGGCAAGTATACTGAATTCCCATCCAACCAATATTGAACATTAGAACAACAATCTTTGATTTAAAATATTGACACCTTCCTTCACGATAAACTAAGCATATTGTTATCACGTGAATGACTATAATGTAGGAAGTAATGTATGCTCGTCGTAATACAAAGCAGAAAAAGTGGAAGCATTCTGGCATGCTAGGCTTGGTATTTGAGAATTTTTAAGAACAAGGAATTCCACAATAAATTGCAGTAGGAAACAATTTTACAGCAAGCCTGCAATCCTGGCACTGTGTAAACAAGAAGAAAAAACATTTCTTCAACATGGCACCGGCAAAGCAGTTGATTCACACTCAGCCTCCAGGGAATCGTTCCTTCACCATCAGCATAATGTGTGTTTTGAACAACGTGAATAATGAAAAATCGCTTGCCTCCTCACAAACATTTGATTTGTGCCACCTACTTGCGCAAACATCTTGGCGGGAAAAGAGAATTAAAATTTAAACGACGCTGCCGGGTTAAGTTAGAGCGGAAAAAAATCAGCTTCCGGACCGTGGCAATGAGGAGTGAGCGAGTAGGAAAGAAAGGCATGCTTACAAAGCAGCTCTGTGGATGGGGTGGGGAGGAGTTGTGAACGAACGGGTTCGTTCGAAAGATGTAGAAAACAGTACACATACCTCTCCGACAGCCGAGGGTGGCGCGTTGTTCACCACTTCGCGCTATGGGGCGATTCATTTTCATAATTTCCATATTCATTTTATTTACAATGTGTCTAAGGCTAGAAGTCAGGGCTCGACGGTACATTGCATGCATGTCGTTAGCACCCTGCAGCCGGTGTTTTTGTAAGTGAAAACACATAAAACCTGGGCGGGAAATTGAGGATATATGACGGTAGGCAACCGGCGGAGAGGAAAATATTGAAATTTGTTGCTAAAAATATTGGTAAAGTTTTCCTGTTTTCGCGGATCCTGAACGCCACATCCGTTGCAAACTTTACGTGAAATATAAAATATCGGGACGTGTGTCGTAAACAATCGATGTTGATTTTTGCTACACGTTCAGTGTACTTGTGTCGTTAATTTTAGTTATGGAGTCAAGTTTTCAACGCTGCTCTCATTGTGCCTACTAACTGTTGTTCTGTGAAATATTTTATTGTTTGATACACCCACTTTCACTAGCAACCATAGCAAAAAAAGTTTGAGACGTTGGTGTTCCCATGTACAGTATACTTCGTTTTTCTTAACTACTTATCTAGGTTCAATCTAGCAAACAACAATTTCAATAAACTTGGTATAAAACATCCTATCCTTGCACTCAGATCGATGAGAACATAATTGAATTACGATTCGCCTGACAAAAATTGCCCCACACATCTGCGCCGAACGCCTTTGAGTGGTAGGAAAAACTTTTCTCATATCGATCAACAATCTACGCCCGGACAGGGGAACTAGCGCCCGGCCGATGCTATTGACTTTGCCTACATCCCGAATATGGGTGACAAGTGCGACGGAACCGGAGTGTGAGGCAGCCACGAGTCATGGAAAACACACTTGGTGACCTTTTCTCGTCGAAGCACAGTGTACTTATGTAGGTATGTATAACCATCCGATATAGAGGAATTCAATAAACGCAGGGTCTCTTTTTACCCTCCCATCAATGCTGATGACTGCAGAAAAGTTCGAGTGCCCACAAAGGATCATATGCATAACAGCGCGGAAATCTTGAGCAGGTTGTGAGAAGTGTTTTTTTTTTTTGGTTTTCTTTATTCAATCGTTAGTTACCGGGGGGTCCGGGAATGAATCGTTTGGATGGACGGTTAGATTTGAAACAGTACGTTGAAGAATAGTCAGGGTTATTAAAAAAGTATTTTTTAACATATTTATATTCAACACTTTGAAGAAATTTGGGCCTAAAGGCGATTTTTGTTCAAACTCCGTAGCAATTGTCTCACAACTTTAATACGTTACTACAATTATTTATTTTGAAATGTTTTTCCTAATATTTGCTATAAAGCAACAGTTCGGTTGGTTCGTTCCAAATAATTTTTCGATTATTGGATTAAATTGTACTTATTATATTTATTTAGTAGTTGGTAAGTCAACTCTTTTGTACGCAGCTGACCTGGGTTCAGTTCTTCACTTCCGCAATATGGTTAGGAATGTTTATAACTCGAAGAAAGACGCGCTTGACCCTACAGTTAAAACATCTATCGTCGATTATAAATCAATCCGCACGAATATAAAATGTCCCATTTCGGACGACTCCTCTTCAAGACAAACAAACTAGCTCCCATCACATATCCCACGACCCCCCGAGTTGCGACCATTCAAAACACTCGAAACAAGGCCAGGAAAAAAATAACAACAACTGCTGAACAAGCTTTTTATTTCCCATCATTGCCATTGCCCGGGCTGCTTCATCGCAAAGTATCCTTTTCAAGTCTTCACGTGTGAGGAGACTATGGAATGGAGGAAACCCGACAGGATGGGAAAATGGGCCGATTCACCCAGTCGTCGTCGTCGTCCTCTGGTGTACTGCAGCTGTAGCTAACTTCAACCGAAACGAAGTTTCTTTTTCCACTTGTAAGGAGCCCATTTTCTCGGGAGGAGGGGTACAGATTATGCCGAGATGAGAAAAAAAACCTAACCGCCTCAAATCGGTTACTGCTGGCCATTTGGGCGAAACATAAATTTAGGCTTGCGAAATATGTGAATCACGATAGCATATGGTATATTTTCCTCGTTACCCTCATACCCACTTTTCCTCGGATGGGCTTCCATCCACTCTGGGTTTGAGTAGTTTTTGAGTGAGGTGAGGCGGTGAGTACGGTTATAATATATGGACAGAAGCTTTTCTGCAAAGTTTGAAACGGTCACACACTGCACAGTGGAGAGCTGAAATGTTGCAACCCGGGGCCGAGTACGAAAGTGGATTATGCCTGGGATACCTAAACGTGCCGGGTAATAATTATAATATAATTATACTCACAGAATTTGAATGGTCACATATCATAGTGAAGAGCACGATTCATATAACAAAATTAGTTACTACATTTGCGTTTCGACTTCATCTCATCAGAATCCGACACTAACTAAGTGACAGGAGTAAGCTAGCGCCGGATTGACGCTAGCTACAAAAAACCGAAACATGCGTGAAGAACACATAGAAAAGATGGTTTTAAACAATTTTCTCTTCAGTGTAAAAAAAAAAAATTACCAAAAATTTTCTCCACTAAGGAGAAATATAGCCAGGTAATGCAATTGCACTAATTGCATTATTTGGCTAAGTCAAACCAAAGCCATCACGCAGGACTATAGGGTTTACTCAGAAACACAAATTTTGTATTCGTCCTTTTGGAGCTAGCGTAAATCCAACGCTAGCTTAGACCTGTCACTAAGTTAGTGTCGGATTCAGATGTGACGAAGTCGAAACGCAAATCCCGTAACTAATTTTGACTTATTAGTTTAGAAGAAAAAGAAAAAAAATCGAAGAGGGAAATCATCCGGGTCTATTTGTTTGTTTATTTGTTCAATACATCAACAGGCATATCAAAGCCCCAATGATGTTGGCCTTAATACGGGTCACGTTGGATTTACAACTAAAATTTTGAATCCTTCAAGAATCGGACTAACATTCCTTACCTTTCCTTCCGCGTTCTCCGTTCGGGCCTGGCCGGTGCCGGTATTGATTAATAAACACTTTAGGATTACCAGAAGTTGCACATTGAAAGATGTTTCGCTACTACCAAGCATAATTATCTACTGATTCCCTGTGTAACTTCAGCTAGTCCAGATCGATAAAGGAGTGGCAGCCAGGGGTGGTCGCACAAGCTCAAGCTCCAACGGGGAAACAGATGGAAATAGCGAATCTAACGAAAGCAATCATGTGAAAAAATCCGCCCCAGAGGCAAGATTCGAACCTGCAACCCTTGAGACTCCTACCCAATAAACAAACCCTTATGCTATCCCTGCACTATGACATCCCAGGAAGAACACATGTCGCATTGGCTACAGTAGTCGTACAACTATCTCTAGTGCGAGATCACATAAAACTGCCGTTGCCACCCAACACACCAACACCAACACGCCAGTAATAGAAAAGCCTCGTTGATCCCACGGTGCGCAAGATAAGTGAATCAAAGAACAAATGCGCCCACTAAAGGAAAATACTGTCGTGATCAACTTTAGGCAAAAACTCGGAGAAGAGCTACAGTGCGTGGGATGGAACACTTGTTAAAAGTGAAAATGTAGCTTGACCAATTACATTAGTGACCCACCCGCAACTTCATCATACAAAAAATGTGGTACTGATAACGTTTACGAAGCTAGGAGATGCACGACAGCTTCAAAACTCTGAGCCCCTGTTCTATCGAAAAGGGTAATTGATATTTTTGAAACAAAGCAGCATGCGCTCAATTGCAGGTAAATCCATGCATTTCTGTTCTTCCGACATCAGTACATGGTTAAAAAATATTAAACTTTGAAAAACTGTGTTGTGTCACAAAATATGTAATGATTACTTAGAGCTTGAGCTCTAAATCATGCGATCACCGCTGGCTGCCACTTCGTTATCGATCTGGGCTGCTTGGGAGTAGTAATGTACAACTCCTAGTAATTCTAAATTTTTTGTTGGTCAATACCGGCGCCAGCCAGGCCTGAGCATAAATCGCGGTAGTTAGGGATGGAAAGTTAGTCCGATACTTACTTCCACTAGAGGTCGTAAAAACTATTGCGCACTCCACAAGTATCACAGGAGGAGGTAGCGATAAGAATTCGATCTAAAATATTTTGACTCCCTAATATTTTGAAGAAAAGTGAACAAATTTTAAAGTAAAATATGAGATTTCCCGGTTTTCCTGAAGCCATTTTCCGAAACTCGAACTTTTTTCTATTTTTATTGGTCTAAGGTTTACAAATTGTATTGAATTTCCAGTATCAAACAATTGTATCAAGAGTTACCGTGTTCGCCGCGGCGCTCCTTGACGTGGAAATGGTTGGACATCTACTCTTGGAACGCTCGTATGACTGGTTCTGCCTGACTGAAAATATTTTTTTCGTGCACAATGAGTGTATAAATAAATCTTAACAACAAACACAAAAGATCCATTATTGCCTTGCCTTCAGAATCGTAAGAAAAAATAGCTTTCAGTTTGAACACTTTACACCAGACGCTCCTCTTAAGATATTCGAGATCTCTCGGCAGCCGGCCACCAGGAGACGCAATGAGTATCCGAATAGACCACAGAGAAATACTAAAACGACGAGAAAGTCTAGACAAAAATTCTTATTTACGTTTTTACAGCCATAAAATACTGAGTAATAAAACACACACTTGTTTTTATGGAACCATATGAAGGATATAACTCGCTGCTTTTAATCGCAGTTAAGGATTACCGATAGAAAGATGCACTGATTAGTGATTACTAAGGTTGATTTGAGTTACTTGAAGGAAAAATTTAAAGTAAAATAATCAGTTCAAATTTATCCTCAAATAAATCAGTCGTGACGCCAACAGTAAAATACAGCAGCACCACACACGAAATTTCACAAACACAAGAAACACTATCAATTCTGGAAAGCAAGTACGCCTAACATCACAATTCTAGGTGATTAGTGGTAGTCGAGATCGGAACGTCAGACAAGATGTACGCGAAGTTGGAAACCAATCAGAAGAGCTTAATAAAACAAAAAAATACCGATATTGGCGCCGGTTCGTTTGAGGATAAATGAAAGGGCGCTCCTTAGATCACGATTAGATATTTGCGAAACAGAATTAGTACACACGAATGCCTATAATATTCAAGCCGCTGGATATTTGTTTTCGTCAAGAAGTCTGTCTGTCCGGACTCTGTGCTGACACAGAAGTCCTCCTATCGTATCGTGTCATCACAAGACAATCACCGTTTTCGATGATGCAATTTTCATTTGCTCTTTTACCATCCAATAAAACTCCCCAATGTCGAACAAAATTGAGTTCAACTTGCTTGTCGGACACTCTTTTACGCAGTGTCGAACCAAAAACAAAACAAAATACGTGAAGGTGGTAAGAGATGGAAGCAGTGAAAGTTTTTTACTTTATTCAGTTACTTTCTTAAATACATGTAAACCTTTTTGTCGTTACTACGACTAACGTTTCTATATAGCCCATTTTAAAAATTTCAGAAAAAGAAGGTAAAAGAAGAAGTTTTTGAACGTTAGTAACTTTCTTTATGCTAAACGGAATTACACAAAGTTTGCACTAATCAGTCAGAAAAATGTTCATAAATCTTCTATTGGATTTATAAGTATGTAGAACTTACATTAACAAAGAAAAATTGATTTCCAGAAATCTATTACCTGTGCCATGACGGAATAGAACTATTGGACCCAGGTACACTAGCATTTCATTGCATTTTGTAGCCCCGCCTTTTTTACGACGTTAAACCATACACCGATTATAAAACGTGGCATATTAAAATTTTTCATCTTTCGTTTACCCGTCGTCGTTAGCAACGGAACAGGAGCAGCATGGTCCACCGGAGGGAAGTGGCCCCAGCCGAGGATAAGCATTGCTGATCGTCGCTATCAAACGCCGCTTTCGAAGGTAGTGCACCGATGTAGTGGAGTTCATTGAGTTTGCACTTTGCAGCAAAAGTGTCAGTTTATTGCATTTCTGTTCGGAAGTGCAAAACCACTATCCCGGTACATAACAGTCGAAAAGTTCATGAAAGGACTAAGCTACTGATCAGCAAAGCTTTCCTTTTCAGCTATAGTGGCCCTCCAAAAACAGTAAGGCGTTACTTGTTTGCTTTTATTTGGCGAAGGTACCGAAACAATCAGCTCTGTTCTTTTCAGTACCATAAAACATTTCTAATAAATTGTTGTACTGAATCAAAAAATTAGATGTTTGCGCTATCTGATTGAAAAATATTTTTGCAACTAATGTACAATTACCAAAAACGGTAATAATGGATTTTGTGAAAACAATTATTATCTGCGTTCGAAGCTTCACCTCTTTGACGAAGGAAGTAAACTGTTTTCTTTCGATGGCCAGCCCTTTTGTGTTGAACGTAAGCTGAACCGAGCATAGAACACACTATTCGAAAGGGGGCAATGTGCGAGGGACGTTTGCGTTTATTTTCTTTTCGTTTGATGACGTTTTTGACTTTGATGAACGGAAACTGACCCAAGTATAAAATGGTGTCTCGTATGCGAGTGCGGCATCATTCGTGTCGGCTACACCACACATACGCTCGCTATGTCTCGACGCAGTAAAGGAGGAAAGGCGAAGAAAAAGGAAAAATCTCGCTCAGTTCGTGCCGACTCCATCGTTTGCTGAGAAAAGGTCACTACGTCAAGCGTCTCGGTCCCGAAGCAGCTGTCTACCTGTTAGCAGTGATTGCCATCGAAGTAGTAGAGCAGGCAGGACACGCTGCCCGTAATAACAAAAAGACCAAAAGAAGGTCGGCGCTACCTTTCTAACCGAAACTGCGAAAAACAGCCCTTTTCTAGGCGATTATTTTCTTTGCATAACTGATTTTTAATTGTTTCTATTTCGAGAATTTACCATTTTTATTTTAACTAAAAAGACTATCGTCTTGTGGTCTGTACAGTTGGCATGTGGAATTTTTCCTAAGCCTCCTTGCGTATTATTTTTCTGTCTATGAAACCTTACATGCCAGCTGGTCAATTTTTGATTTTGAATTAAACTACAACTTTCTTGAAAAAAGACACACATACACACATTTCATGGAAAACACGCACACTTCCATTTTCAATTATACTGAAAATCAGAGTCCCTACCGCACAGCATCAAAATTGAGAATAATTCAAGCCGGATTAAGACAAGAGGGTGGGGGTTTTAACGCTATGTAAAAACGAAAATTTCAATTTATTCTAATTCGAACAAAACTGGTTAGTCCTGAAAAAGGACCTGTTGCTTGTGGTTTATTGTGGAACTCTCTATACTTTCGGTGGATTTGGTACGAACCATGGCGCGAAAAATTCTTCTCTACGGCTGCTCATGCAGGCTGTTAGTACAACAACGGTCAAACGAATGATGAGAAAAAACGACTAGCGCAGTATGCATTTCTTTCGATTGCTTTCTGCTACGAATACTAGCATAACCAAAACGAACATGCGTCTTTCTCTCGCCATCCATCCGAGGGTCTGCCCCAAAGGGAAGAAGAGCGTGTCCGGATAAGAATGAGAAGAGTGGCAGATTTGACAAGCGCAAAACAGATTCAAGATAATCTGCATAAGGTGCATGCATGTGTGTACAATAATATTATTGGTGGCAAACGCCTTGAGAACCTCAAAAAGGCTGAAAGCACTAGTTTCTATATTTAAAACATTGTTTTAATTAATTTAGATTTTAACAATTTCTTTTTTTCTGGAAGTAAAGCAGTATTTACGCAATATAGATGTTGCCAATTGTTAAACCAAAACTCTTGCTTTACGTATGCCTATACCTTATCTGGTATCATCTTGGGTTTTCACGTCATTTGCAGTTTGACAAGACCAAAATTTGACAAGACCATAATTTGATGTTGGATAGACCGTTCCCTAGGAATCATCATAGGAAGGGCAATCCCTCGCATCCATCCAGTGGACAGTGTTGCCACACTTGCATGTTCAGCTTTTCATCAATAACATTCCAACAATATTTTCAAAGAATGATGCAAATGTGAAAAGAAGGAAAATAGTTGGCGAAGGAAAAGATTTTCAACATTTAATATTTTAAAATTTCCCATTCAAAATTAGATTTGAATTAACGCCCCGAACTGTAGTCATGACACTCCGGTTATGTCATATACATTATCCACCTTTCTTTTTAGCAAAAATAATTTTTTTATGCACATTTCAGGGTATTTCTAGACAATGCCAAGAAGTTTTTTAACTGATCGGAAAACAGGGATTTTGAGCTACATATAATATTATTTACAAATTTAATGTCGAAATACAAAAAAAAACAGTATTTATGTGCGCGTAGTAAAATAAATTGAAATAGAATTATTACAGTCTTATTTTGCCAATTTTTCTAACCTCCGTCATCTTTTTCTTCCACAATTACAAGATAATGAACCGATTGCCTGAATGCCGTTAAGCGCCTATAGCGAACCTAATTCTCACGTCTTCGTAAAAACTCCACCAAATTGAACATCGGCTGTTCCCGTAAAACAATGCCGGAAACGAATGGCACTTTTCCGCCGGCTACGATTATGCAATGCTAATCCTGCCAAATGCGGCATTCAACACATTGCCGGATCATCCAGGATCAGGCAACCAGCAGTGCAGTATACGATCACTAATGCATAAAAACATTGCACACCACTATCGTCCGCCTTTGTTCGCCTTGGGTATATAAATTTTCCCCGTTGCACCATGGGCCACAAATCGATTTTTTTGGTCGAAAATCCAGAACTTATAAACCGTTAGTACTAGACTTTCAGTGTCTTTGGAACAAATTCTCTACAATAAGTAATCTTCATTTTAGAGGAAACAAAATTAGGGTGGCTCTCTCGATTTTTGAAATAAAAAAATTATCTCCTGAATGAAAAAAGATAGGAGAATATGATCTTACAAAGAAATGTAGAGAAAACAATTTTGAGTAACTTTACTGAAAACGTCGAAACTCTATCTTTAGCGGTTTTTATTTTACAGCGATTTCCCTTGTTCCGTTTAGGGTGGCTCTTAAAAATTCAGGTTTTTTAATATAACTTCTTTGAAGTTGATTTCTCGTGAATGTCGACTTCTGACAAAAGTTAGATCTTACATATGCGCACATTTCTTCTTCAGAGACCAACTCATTAACTTTTATATAAACAGAGTTATTGACGATTTTATGCTCAAAATTCGACATTTTCTAAGCTAAATAACTCCGAAGGTGGCAAAAAGTGGCAATCAATGTTATGACTATCTGATAGTACTTTAAAAACACTACAAAATAAGGGGTTCATGGTTTGTCTCCTAGCTACTGTTCATGTGAAATGTTTGCTTATAAACTCCCTCTGTTATAGAGAATGTATGCGGTATTCATCTAAGTTCGTACTTAAAATATATATTTATCATACATAGTCGCCGTTCTTATATACACATATCCGGATCTCTGATGCAAATCGGTACACTCGGAAGATGTTATTCTAAACTTGTTTCGTGGAGTGAAATTGTACATAAAACATGTGGTTTTCGGACTACGGTTTATGAAATGAATGTTTGGAGTATTTGCATGGCATACGTTTTATTCGCATGGCAAAAAATAAATTATTATGAATATATTACAATATATTGAAAGCTCAGGTTTACCGTAAAGGAGCACCGTTTGTTTAGCATTAATGATTTATTTGTCTTTTATTAATTATATTACCTCCTCTGCTTCAGCTCACTGTAATTTAGCCTAATAGTTTCCCAAAACACCATTTTTTGCCTTTGGAAATTAACAAAAAAAATCCACGTGAATGTACGTTGGGCGACAAGCTGTTCAACTCTCATTAATAGTATTTTTTATTATTATCCAACGGATAGATTGGCAGTCTCCCCCTTCGAAGTTGTTTTCCAAACGCGGCAAAAAAACTTTATCAATGATATCAATATAAATTGCTTATTTTCGGATGTTATTCGAGCTGTCAACTATGGGTACTTTTTTGCTTCTAACAATGAGTACTTCTAATCCATTTCATAATAACTCGATGCAGTTATGCCAATGTATATATTGATGCTTATAATGAATTACTTCAAGCGAGATAACCTACTTATTAAAAACGGCAGTTAAGACTATTTAGGATGGTGCAAATATGCGATAATTCAACAATTTAGACTGCCCTGGAAGATTCAGGGATTCTGTCAAGTGACAGTTTTTATGTTGATTTTAGGCTTTAGGATAGAGATTCTATCAGGATTCTTATACTTTTAACCGAGGGAAATAATGTAAAACTGGTGTTGTACAATTTTTTTAAATTCAGAAAAAAAACTATTTTCAGTATTTTTCATTCTGGGACGATTTTCATTAATGGGTATTTTTTACGCATTTCGTTGTAAGTTTTCCACGAGAAATAATAGGTAAAACGTAACCAGGTTGACGTACAAGCTCTTTACCCATTAAGTGGGTTATTCCACTTTTATTCAAAATGGGCAGTTTTCTACGCATCAGTGTAGAAATTGTTGAAACGCAGAGAAAAAAATTTACCACTGAAAAAAATCAATATATTAGTTTTTTAAACTAATAAGTTGGTCTCCAAAGAAAAAATAGGCATTTATCAGAAATTTTTTTTTGGAAAATTTACTTCAAAAGTATTTTATTGAAACACTATTTTTTTAAAGGTCAGGCCAAACCAAATAATGGAAAATGCCGTAAAATAAAAGCCTCTGACGATAGTTAAGGAATTCAGTAACAAAGTTACTCAAACATGATTATTTTTTAGTTTTCAGTAGGGCTTTATACTTCTATTGTTATTGTTCAGGAGAAATTATTTTCATTCCAAAAATCAAGGAGACCACCCAGTTTTTTACACCGAAATGAAGCGCACTTATTGTGAAAAAATTCTTCTGAAGACACTGAATGTCTAGCACTTACGGGATATAAGAACTGGATTTTCAACAAAATATCGATTTTTGGCCCATGGAACAGAGGTAGTTTATAAGCAAACATTTCACATGAACAGTAGCTAGGAGACAAACCATGTACCCCTTATTTTGTAGTGTTTTTAAAGTACTATCTGATGGTCATTACATTGATTGCCACTTTTTGCCACCTTCGGAGTTATTTAGCTTAGAATATGTCGAATTTTGAGCATAAAATCGTCAATAACTCTGTTTATATAAAAGTTAATGAGTTGGTCTCTGAAGAAGAAATGTGCGCATATGTAAGATCTAACTTTTGTCAGAAGTCGACATTCACGAGAAATCAACTTCAAAGAAGTTATATTAAAAAACCTGAATTTTTACGAGCCACCCTAAACGGAACAAGGAAAATCGCTGTAAAATAAAAACCGCTAAAGATAGAGTTTCGACGTTTTCAGTAAAGTTACTCAAAATTGTTTTCTCTACATTTCTTTGGAAGATCATATTCTCCTATCTTTTTTCATTCAGGAGATATTTTTTTTATTTCAAAAATCGAGAGGGCCACCCTAATTTTGTTTTCCCTAAAATGAAGAGCACTTATTGTAGAGAATTTGTTCCAAAGACACTGAAAGTCTAGTACTAACGGTTTATAAGTTCTGGATTTTCGACCAAAAAAATCGATTTGTGGCCCATGGTGCGTTGGCACAACAAAAGACGAATCGGTCGGTAGGTAGGTAGCGTAGCAGCAGCAGCAACAGCAACATCACCTGGCAGGAAGAAAACGGAAGCCGAACACGGGTGCTTCTCGACAAAAGTTTCAAATTGGAACAAAATTGTATGTTTCCTCCTAGTTTGTTCTGGGTACGCCATGTCTGTACATCTAGCAACCACGCACGTATCTCCTCCGGAGCCTGGTGCTGCCCTAGTCCCCGGCTTGCATATATTTGCAAGAATTTGTTGCCCACCCTAGCAAAGCCCGCTCAGTAGCGCCCCATCGCTCGTCGCGACGGGGGCAGTGGGGTATAGGAGCTGAGCGAGGAAGCAACCTTTGCGCACAGCTTGTTCTGCCGGAGTAAACTAGGATGCGGACCCATTTTTGGAATGTTTATTACAGGGGTTGGGAAAACGGGACCGAGGACATTCATATGTGATTTCACGGGACATAAAGTGAGCTAACTGGCACTTTTCGGTTCTGAAATTGAAAATGTGGAAATTGGGGAAGGGATTTGCATTGAGCGAACAACAAGCGAGAGTTCCTCCTGCCGCACTGTGTCCTGGTGGAGGGGGTGTATACCCCGGGAACATGCCGAATTTTGGATGGGTAAATATTGTTGCCATCGATGGATCCATATGTTAGCAGGGCATGGGGTGGCCTGTGACGCTCATGGTCCGGATAAGTTTTGTCCGTGTTTTCCGATAGGAAGGGGGGAGTAGGTCTTATCTATCCTGACATGTGTGTTTCTCCATATGGTTTCCTAATGACATGTATTATTGTGGAGTTTTCGGATATTTTTCACATGCAGAGATTTTTCACAATTTTTCTAAAAACCTAAACCTAACCTTAAAATTGGAAACAGTCGACTCCAGTTCGTAGGTGGTTGAGGAAAATTCTACCTCTGGTTTTATGCGTGAAAGATAAAATTATTTCGAAAATTTCCAGGATTCTAATCATGAGATCTTGGCAAATAGTTATCCAGCCATTCATCTATATGTTGTGACAAAGATCGCGAATCTTTGTTTGAGCTAGAGATTGAGTTATATTCGTACAGATAGCTAAAACTTTTGATTTCCTTGAGGAATAACCAAGGGCCGTTATTTTTATTTAGATTTCCAAATATCGATCTCTGGTTTGTAGTGTTTTTATTATTGACTTACGTGTACGACCAATTAACAACAATTAGAGGAAACTTACCTGGAAAGAAAAGAAAATATTTTTGTTAGAAAAAAAAATTGTGCAAATCGAATGTAAGGAATTAAAATAAATTTTTGTTTTGTTGTAAACGGCTTGTCAGTCTTTTAATAAAAAGTTTAACGTATTTTAATATATATCCGTAAGAATGTGCAAATGTTATAATTTGCAACTGTAACCTTAAAACACGTTTTTCTCGAAACTACGCCAGTTTTATTTCGTTCTAAATCGAATTTTACCCAATGACATACGTTCGCTATGCCCCGATGCAGTAAAGAAGAAAAGAAAGGTGAAGGAAAAGCTAAAATTCCGCCTGGTTCGTGCCGGTCTCCAGTTTCCTGTCGCACGAATCCATCGTTTGCTGAGAAAGGACATACGCAGAATTTATTTTTTTATTGATTGATTATTAGCACTTTTCTATCGATTTTAATAGAATCTTCAACTATTTTTCATTACAGTCTATTTCCATCCGTCTAAAACAACGAACGCGACTCAGTGTCTTTTTTGCTTTCGCCCGCGCGAAGCGAGAAGTTCCGTTGCTTTTATCTTGTGTGCATTGTTTGAAAAACAAAAGAAACCTTTGCCTCGATTTATTTATTTATTAATTTATTTATTTTCATGAAGCATATGTGACTACATAGAATGATATTACAATATTTACTTATATCTATCTATCTATATATAAAAGTCAATGTTTGTATTTACGTGATTTATGGACTCCAAGCGGATTAACCGATTGCCGTAAAAAATTATACATAGTAAGCATCAACTGGAACGGATTAACCGATTGCCGTAAAAATTTATACACAGTGGAGCGTATTTGTGTGCTATTAGTTGGGGATTATCTGCCGGCCAGATGGCGCTTCGGAACAAATTGTGTTTTCTTCTATTCCGTTGAAAGTCGCAGCAACGCGCGACGGGTATTAGCTAGTACTATGTATTATTTCTACGGTTAAGTTGAAATTTCAATTTGATTTCTAGACATGGAAAGGTAAATTATTTGCACAATTTTCATTAAAATGACGCATGATTCTATTGGCGGGACTATTTTAAGCAAAGTTTGTCCTAAAAATTATTCTTGGAATAAATTACGAGTTCTTAAATGAGGGCTTGGTACGTAAAACAATATTTGTAAAAGAAATGATACGGATTGTACACGTTGAGAAATAATATCGTGTATAAAGCAAAGCATGACACATTCGCGGCGTTCTTTGAGTGTTTGTATGTTACTGAGCACGCAACGTGCTTTATATGATGGAAGAGGGAGTGTCGTCGAGCGTAATTTACGAAGTGCGTACAAAAGAAATTGGTTTTGGACGGCTTCGATGCGTTCTTCGTGCAGGACAGTGGCATACTACTACGCAATATTCCAAAAATGGTCTGACGTGTGTGCTGTATAATGATTTTATTGTGTAAGGGACTTCAAATTTGTAGTTGAAGTGTTAAATAAAGCCCAGCATACAATTTGCTTTATTTATTATTGTTTGTTATGAAAATACCGAAAAAATACCAAAACGTGGTTGTCCCATCCATAAGGCTCAATGAGAATGTAAATCTTCAATAGTGTTTTTCTCGGCTTGCTGTTTTTCAGTATGGGACTCTTATGCTTTTATGGGCAGTATAATGCCCCAAAAATGTGAGCTTGGAGTCTAAGATAACGCCTAAATCTCGTACAATTTCACATTTTTTCTACAAGTTGGTTTCCTAAGTGTGTCTATGGGGATATTTGAAGTTTTTCCTACTATTCTGATCTATCCAACTGAGTGAGTCGTATAGGCAAGGCAAGTGGTACTCCGGCCAACCATTGTGGCTATTCCCTGCCGGTCTGTTCGCATAACACCGAACATTTGTGATGTTGGACATTTTGGTGACGGTGGAACCTAGGGTTTCAGAAGATTCCTTTATCCAGTTCCACCATGTCAGACATTCGGTGCGTTTAACAAACTGACCCTTGCGAAAAGATTCAGATGCGTAACAACTTACAACACGTTATAATATTTTTATAGTAAGGTTTAAAAAGCTTCAAAAGCCTGGCCTGTAGTATACTATGCGGGACTCACGATTCATTTTCGTGCTTAACCACGCCCTTCTTCCTCACAGAACAACATCTACAACTCACGGAACTGCATCAAGGTATTACTTCGTGGGGAGCTTGTTGTGATTTCGTCGCTCCTCTTTATTTTGCTCACGAGTTTTCCGCAGCTATCAACTCTCCTCTTGCTTTCCGTCTCCATCTATTATGTTGCCAGTCAGTTCCTGTTTCAGTGAGTCATCCAGCTCCCAGCCTTATCCTGACCTACTCGGATAGTCCCCGGCGGTGAACTCACACTACTCCGAACGAAAGATCCCTGGCAGTGGTATTTCTCTTGGTACCAGTCAATTAGCTCTCATTTTTGTCATGATATAGTCGTCTAGTCCACGTTGGTGAATCTATCCTACTGCAAATCCTCCGGCGGTAGATTTGTCCCGATACCGATGTTCGTTTCCGTGAGCCATTTAGCTCCCCGCTTCGTCTCGATCTACTCGATCTAGTCCCTGGCGGTGGCCCCATCCTACTCAATGGGCTAGCCAGCAGGTGCTGTAGTCTGTCCACTGGTTCCGGGTGGAGCGTAGCTTCCGGTTTACTGCCGTTCCAACGGCTCACTGCTAGCTATTCGACGCAATCTACTCACGCTAATCCCCGGCGGTTGATCTAGCATACTAACGAGCTACCCGGTAGGATGTCGAGGTCGTTTCGGCAATTCCGGTGAAGCCTGACGTCCGGTTCGCTGGTTTCCCACGACACGAACCCGGTGCTACGCCGCGCACTACTCAACTGGTCCCCGACGGAGGACCTAATCTACACCGACGAAGAGTTCCCCGGCGGTGAATTTCTCCCGAAACCTGATTTTTGGTTTCACGGCCGCTTCCTAGCCGGTGGCGCCACTTTGTTGAACCCTTCGTCACGTTATCTCCAGCTTGGAGAGTGTACTCATACCAACTCTGTTGATAAAATCTCAGATATGCTCGTCATAGGCTACAACACGGTGTGGCGCGAAGAAATACTTCGTCAACTGCACCAATGGGGTGTTCGGTCTGGCCGCTTTATCAAGTAGTACCTCAGTAACCGAAGTTTCAGGGTGGGCACTGCAGAAAAGCAGTCGGACTTGTTTCTGGAAGCTAACGGGGCTCTTCAAGGGTCGCCGTTGACAGTTACATTATTCTTGGCCAGCCTGAACTCCCTTTTCACCATCATCCCCAAAAAGTACGTGTTTGTCTACGCCCACGAAATCATACTTATAGATATTGGAAAAACGATTGGTCGCACAAGACTGAAGCCCACAAGCAGCCGTCAATGCTGCTGGCCGGTGGGCTGACTCAGCCGGTTTCAGTATCTCAGCCCCTAAATGTGCTATTGCGCACTGTTGCAATACCCATCGTGTAGCCACCGGCAGGCTAATTGACAACCTAAAATCATTAATGTGACTATCGACCGGAAGATTACTTTTCTTCCGCACTTCCGACAGGTGGAAAGGACTGTGAAAGTAGAAAATGACTTATCCGCTCGCGTCACCTGAAGTGGAATAGGCGAACCGACCTCAACATCAGCCAGGCCTTTATCTATAGTCCATAGGCCTCCAGATAACCAGTCTCAATTGGAGACCTAGGTAGATATCCTGTCACCACTATATCATGAAGCAATCAGGATAGCTCGAATCTTCTACCCAGCACCCTCGCCGAAGCCGCCTGCGTTAAGACCGGCGTACTTCCCTGTCGATGGGCATTGGCGGTAGCCATCCTGAAACGAGCCGTGGGCTTCGTAGAAAGTGAACTGGTGATGAATGTCACCAACTACACACATCCTTGGACATCCGTACAAAATTTGCCAATACGCCTCTCCCTACAATCGCACAGTTGCAAAGCGCTGGAATCATGGGCACTACCACGTTCAAGCCATAGAGCAATCCTGCGACCCGATGAACACCATATGCTGAGTTCACAGGCACAGTGGAATCCGCGGTAAAGAGTAGGTTGACCGTTCGGCCGCGCTCGTCCGCCATTCTCGCGGTCTGCCTTCTAAACCGTGCTCATCATCCGAATTTTTTTGGGGAATTCAGGGTGAAAGCCTACAAGCACTTTATCGCCCACTAGAGGAACCTTTGAAGCTACCCTCAGAAGGTAAAAGGAGATCTCGAGAAGTGGACACACCCGTGAAAACTGGACAGAAAAAAGAGCACTTTCGCGCCTTTGGGTAGGACATACGATGGTCTCCCATACCCACACCGTCACCCGCGGCGATCCTCCAATATGCCCAAATTGCAACACGGTTGAGCACTTACTCCAAAACTGCCAGGAGCTCGAAGACCTGCGACTACTCCATAACCTGTCCTCCTCGATTCGGGACACACTGGCGAACGACACAGGACAGGAAGAGACACTACTCGCATTCTTGAAGGATGCCAATATTTTTGAAGCCATCTACGGCGGACTGCGAGCGTGCTTAAACAACCTCAAACAACCTACCACCACCATCACTTAGCGGGCCCTTCGCCTCAGCTCGAGCGGGTGCCGAGGAGGCTATCCGTGGCCTTTTATCAGCCACAACACACTAGCTCATCCACCCCCTTCCCTCAGCGGGCCCTCCGCTATACCCGGATTGGGTGCTGGAGAGGTTCTTCCGCGGCCCTTTCAATTACAACCTTCCAACCCATCTACCACCATCAATCAGTGGGCCCTCCAGCATGCCCTGTTTGGGTGCTGTTACCCTTGAGCTCAATATCTAAGCGTAGGTCTTAGACATCAACTTTGTTAAATGCAATGTAACGATTCTCTTTTTCCCAAGGCCAATAACCCTTAGTGGTTAAAGCCCTAATAAATATAATAATAAGAATAACAATTATTTCACAATACGATCGATGTGCAAAGGATAGAAGCCGGTACCCGATCCACCCTGACCAAGGGTTCACGTATCCTGTAAATGTTTTATTGAGTGTCAAACAACTTTCGCCCATCATCCTCCGGAGGAAGCTCGATTAAACTAAAAACTTTCCGTCCACCGTTTTTTATGCACTAGACCCCCTCCCCCCAAAGTGAAGCAGAACTATGTGCTGCTTCACTTTTCGCCTCCAACCACCACCGACACTAGAGATACTTTTCCGGTACGTGACGTGTGGGGCCAGCAGCGTCGTACGTGTGGAAAATGCATATTCTAATTTTCTGCACTTCCTCTCCGCAGCAGACAAGGCGACCGGTTTCCTTCTTTTTTTGTCGCTGTTGTTATGCTCCCGTATTTGCGGTCGCATTTTTCTGTCGTCGCCCTGCCTGTGTGGTTTCCCGCCGAGTTCATCGTCCATTGGCGCGGGTTCTGCTGCTGAAGGAGAAACTGTTTCCGTTCGCCCGTTGCTGCTGCGCTGTGTGGTATGCCGTATTAAACATTTATGAACGTCACCGGGTCACCAGTGCGGAATGTGTTGATTTTGCGTAACTGCACTCCTGCTCTACTTCTCCCAACATCATCGAATCGCATGGCATCGCATCGGTATCTCATCACATGACAAGCATATTTCCAACCATTTTTCAATCCATCCGGTTACTGCCGACAGAGGAGTCAGAGAGACAGAGGAAAAAAAACTCGGAGAAATCTTCATCTTTGCCCTCATCAATATTCATTAGAGAGATTGCTGGTTTTGATTCCGAACCATTTCTAGTCGGTTCTATTTTGTTGCTGATATCATCCTGCCAGCGTCGCTTCGTCAACATCAGCTCAGTCCGCCGCCGTCTATAGACATCCAATTTATTTTCTGCTGCTCGGAGAAATCATTACAACAGGGCTTTTCGTCTTGTTCTTCGGAGGGGTCCCGAACAGGGAGGCGGGAGACAAACAAGTTAGCACAAAAACAAGGACAATCTTCAAATCAGCAGTGGGATGAACTACGGTAAACAAACACGACCGCGAATAGATTCCCTCTCCTCACGCCCTGGTTCCAGTCAGCCTCTTCCTGGTTGCTGGCGCGAAATCAGCAAACGAAGAAGCAACAAGATGTTTAGTAAGATTTGTGAAGATTTTCCGGAATTGGTGAGGAGGGTAAGTTTTTGGGACCGGAAATGGCGAAAATATCTGTGCAGGCTGGCTGTGCTTTTCGATCGGTGTGTGTGTGTGTGTGTGTTTTGCTTCTTGGCCTTTGCTAATTCCCAGCGGCTGTCGGAATGAACGATGGCACGGGCCAAGATCAGTGGGGAACGATCAATCAGTCTGCGAGAATGAACATCTGTTGGGGTTTAGTGAGAGTTGCTATTTTTCTTTTTATCTGATGATTCGGGAAAGTTGCTTTTTGCTTCCAAGACGCTCGTTGGTGAGAATGTATGTTTTTTTTCTACGAAATGCTGCCGTTTCCAAGGATGAAACAGGGGGCGCTAGTTAGTTATCTTAAAAGTGCTGTGTAAGGATATAGTATTTTGATTTGTTTTGCTTCATCCTTTCATTCCGAATGATATCATAATTTAAAGCAAATTTTTTTGTGCTAAGTTGTTCGAATATCACAATTCAACCGTAATAATTACAAGAAACTCAATAATATGCTTAATGCAGGTTTAAAATGATTTGTCCATCGAATGTCTTCGCACGCAATTTACCAGTGCGTGAGGTGATTATTTTCCGCGGCGGAGCAGCATTTCTAGCGTCATCTGATAGAGTCTAAGGTTCATTCGATCCGCTTCCGTGATTGTCTCTTTCGTCCATAGTGGTATCACTGCTGCTGTCTTGGAGGTTGTTGATTTCTGTGGTTTGTTTCTTCTGTTTGCGAATTATGGTCACGAAATCATCTTCCTCGTTTGTTGTCTTGTTGTTGACGGTGCTGTTTGTTGTTTCAGATGTGCTTGCTGTAGTCGTAGATAATTTAGCATTTGTTGATGATTTAATATGTGTTGGTAGTTGAATGACGATTAGTGAATTAATTGAAGATGATGAAACCGCTTTGTTTTTGTTATTGCAGGTGCAGGGAGACTATCATTCGTTCTGTGACTCTCGGGCCGATCGGTCTATCTTTCCAGTCCGTGCAGTGTAACGTTAAAAGAATAGTGCTAATCCGATGCCAAGGTTATATTATGCATTCTCCGCCTCGTCGAGGTTTCAGTATTTTTTTGCCTTTCTTTGTGTTTCTGCGAGTTTAAGGGCAGAGAGCAATGAAGCAGTGTTATTAGTATGCCGTCTGGATACTGTTACATACACAGGATAAGTACCGCTATAATATTACACTTCCCATTCTTGTTTATAATTCGCCTCAAGGAGAGATGGACGTCAAAACAAAATTGATTACCCGGTCACCGGGCCTTACGTGATTTTCTTCCGGGCCAAATACAAATAGAGTTTGAATCTATTGGAGATTTCTCGAGTTCTGACGGAACGATATTCGACCGTGACAGTAATATAAAAAATTCGCCCTGATAAACTTCGGGTGGTTGTAAACAGTTTGAATCAGGCAAACTATATTGCTGGCTACGGGCCCTTTACGAAGGAGTATATATACCAGAGGAGAGTATATATACCAACTAACAGAGTTGAAGTCTGCGGGGTCGTCACCGATTCGACTCTGAATGGCGAGGACCCCATGCTTCAGTCAGTGAAGATACTGAATCAGTCGTAGCTGACGGAAAGAGGACATATGTCAACTCAGACTCCCATCGGATGACCGTCACCGAATCTGCTCTACCTAACTACCTCCTCCTTGGTAAGGTTCGTCTACATGTCCACCATTTTATGCCGCGAGTCATGAACTGTACTACTTGCAAACCATTGGGACACACAGCCTCCTATTGTAGCAATGAGGTTTGTTGTGTGAAATACGATGAGAACTGCTAAAGATAGCTATGCAACCGGCCTCTGCGAAACATATATACTAACTGGTCTACTGACGAAGGCGACTGTGATAAACTCTAGGAGGGAACATCTTCTGCTGTGCCTAGAAGCATTAGAAAAACGAGGAACATTGCCTTTCCCAAGCTTCGTTGTACAGGTCAGAACGTGTTTCTTGAAGGTTCCCCAAAAATAACTACTCGAGGAAGTACTGGTGCAAAACCGAAGCAAGTCGCTCCCGGTCTCAGAAATCGAGAAAGGAGTTCCCAGTACTTCCAGGGACAGCAAAAACTTCAAGTGTTTCCATTTCTCAGCTAGAGAAAGAAACCAGCACTGGCTTAATAAAATTCTCTGATATTGTGGACCGTGTTTTTACAGTGTTAAATATTTCTGACCCTCTTAAAAGCATCTTGATAAGCTTCCACCCACAGTAAAAACATTTTAGATGCAGTTCACTGAGAAATGGCCCCTCGTTTAAGCGAATATATCCTTCGATGACTAATTCATCGAGGTCACGAATCTGATCACTGTTCTACAGTGGAATAGCAGAAGCACCATCCCGAAAATCGATTCTTTAAAAATGTTAATAAAAATTTTTTTGGTTTGGCGTGCAGTCCTCTGGTGCAAATAAAACAAAAATTTATCTACTCATCCGACGTTTCGGCTCAATGTTAATAAATAATTTGAAATGCAATGCATTTGTATTATGCAAAACATTGCTTACTCCAGAAATATACCTCAACTTTCACGATTTTAATATTATTATTATTATTCGCTTGGATTGAGAAAACTCTTATGGAGGATTACTTTTCGGGATCAAATAGTGCTATTCTTTCAATCGAATCGACCTCCCCTCGATACCAGGCATTGAAGTTGTCGTTTACCAAAGCAGTATTAAAGACCTTCGCATTGCTTCCATCTACATCCCTCCTGAAGCCTCAGTTAGCCATCGACGGCTTGGCGATATTGCGGAACTCCTCCCCGCACCGAGGCTAGTTTTAGGTGAAAGGAAGAATACGCGTTCCCGGTTGGCTTGATTCTCGATACCGTGACTAAACAGACTAAATGCGTACCAGACGCGAACTCTCGCGGACGACCTCTCAACCCATGGTGGGACGAAGAGTGCTCAGACGTAAATGCTGACAAAGGCCGCCGCGTTTAAGATCTTCCGGGACGACGGGCTACCAGCTAGCTATCGACAGTACGCGATGTTAGAAACGTGAATGAAGAGTTTGATGAATACCAAGAAACGTAGCTACTGGCGCCGGTTCGTTGACTAACTTACGAGAGAAACATCAATGAGCATTCTTTGGGGCACGGGCCGGCGCTTACGAAACCGAAACAGTGCTAACGTGAGCATGGAATATTCAAACCGTTGGATATTCGATTTCGCCAAGACGGTTTGTCCGGATTCCGCCAAGGCACAGAAGATGCACCGCGTCGCGATTCCTCACGGTAGTGCTAACAAAACACCTTTTTCGATGCTGGAGTTCTCACTTGGTCTCTTGTCATGTAACAATAAAGCCCCAGGGCCAGACAGAATCAAATTTAACTTCTTAAAGAGTCTTCCAGACTCTGCCATGAGACGGCTGTTGTATTTATTTAATAGGTTTCTTGAGGGTAACATTGTCTCTCATGACTGGAGGCAAGTGAAGGTCATGGCCATCCAAAAACCAGCCTCCGACCACAACTCGTATCGACCGATAGCCGAAAGATGTTCGAGAAAATGATCTTGTTTCGCCTCGACAATTTAGTTGTACTTTTCGCATGGCGATTCGTCAATGTTGAGATTCGGCTACGTGGGTCTTCCCCAGGGCTCATGCCTAAGCCCTCATCTATACAATTTATACGTCAGTACCATCGATGAATGTTTTGACAATTCCTGTACGCTAAAGCAACTTGTAGACGATGTGGTTTTTGTTACGTGATCTGAAGCTGTCGATCTCCAAGGACCATTGCAGAATACCTTGGACAATTTGTCTACTTGGACCACTAAGCTGGGTATCTAATTCTCCACGGAGAAAATTGAGCTCTCAAAGTCTTGTCGGGTGTTCTCCCGCTGAAAAATCGATTTTGGGAACTCTTATATCCATTGCTCATTCGATGCGACATCTTGAACCCATTGGTGATTGGGCTCGTGAATAGTGGTGTCTGCACATGTGGCGACGGCTATCACGACATCGAACACATTGTCTGGGCGTGCACCCAGCATAGTTCCGCCAGGTCTCAGCCAATGGATACCTTTCGGGCCAGGTCTCGTGGCGGTATCGGACCACCGGTCTAATCAGCGCCTTGTAGATAATCAACTTTGTGCGGCGCGAATTTTGTTCGACCGGAGCGTCCTCCGGAGTCCAAAGTGGGCACGATTTCCAAGATCCGTCTCTCAATTTCTCTGCTGGTTTCATTGTCGGCGGTTACCAGTGAGCCCAAATACACGAATTCGTCGACCATCTCGATTTCGTCACCGTCAATCCGAACTCGGGATGGGGGCTTCAGATTGTCGTCTCTAGAATCTCTTCCTCTCATGTATTTTGTCTTCGAAACGTTGATGGCAAGTCCAATCCTGCTGGCTTCAGCTTTCAGTCTGATGTACGCTTCCGACATCGCCTCAAAGTTCCGTGCCATTATGTCAATGTCGTCGGCGAAGCCAAGAAGCTGGTCTATCCTCACTCTCCTTATTACACCTTCTAACGCAAAGTTGAACAGCAGGCACGATAGACCATCACCTTGCCGTAACCCTTTTCGAGATTCAAGGGAACTCGAGAGTGTCCCTGATACTCGAACAACGCACATCACCCGAATTATCGCCGCTTTGACTCAGGAAAACCGTACTCGTGTATAGCTGATCTCGATCGATTGTGTCATACGCCGATTTTAAATCGATGAACAAATTATGTGTGGGTACATTGTATTCGCGGCACTTCTGCAGACCCTGCCAAATCACGAATATTTGGTCCGTGGTGGCCCGGGAACCCATGAATTCCACTTGGTAGTGCCCCACGAACTCCCTTGCAAATGGTGACCATCGGCGGTAAAGAATTTGGGAGAGGACCTTGTAGGCGGCGCTAAGTAGTGTGATCGCGCGGTAGTTGCAATAATCCAACTTGTCACCCTTTTTGTAGATTGGGCAGACGATACCCTCCATTCACTCTTCCGGAAGAATCTCGTCCTCCCAAATTTTGGCGATTGCCCAGTGCAGCGCTCTAGCCAGTGTTTCACCACCGTATTTTAGGCTCGCTGGGTAGTTGATCTACACCGGTAGCTTTGTTGATTTTCAGCCGACCGATCTCCTCCTTGACTTCTTGTAGATCAGGGACCGGTAGCCTATCGTATTCAGCGCGTGCGCCAAGATCCTTTGCCATACCGCCTTCGTTCTCCGTTGACTTCACCGTTGAGGTGCTCGTTATAGTACTGCTTCCACCTATCAATCACCTCACACTCGTTCGTAAGAAGGTTGGCGTCTAAATCCCTGCTTCTCGTAGAACTTCCGTATGACGTTTACGCGGTACAGTTGTTCCATTGCTTCGTTCCTCCTGTTGGCGCTTCTTTCTCCGGAGGACCGAGGTTTGCCTGCTCCGTGCTTCTTTGTATCGCTCCACATTCTGTCTCGTTCCGTGCCGGAGTATCCTCGCCTGTGCTGCATTCTTCTCCTCTATTAACTGCTAACATTCGTCATCGAACCAGTCGTTTCCTCGATTCGGAATCGCTGTACCAAGTGCCGCTATAGCAGTACTTCCTATGGCGGAACGGATCTCCCTCCAGCCATCTTCAAGAGTAACTGCGCCCAGCTGTTCTTCCGTGGGTAGTGCTGCTTCCAGCCGCTGTGCGTAGTCCCGAAGTTGCGCGATGTTGGGCCTTGGCGTCCGACTACGACGAGTGTTGTGCACCGTCGAGAGTTTTGAGCGCAAGCATACTGCATCTAGGTAATGGTCCGAATCTATATTCGCACTGCGATAGATACGAACGTTGGTGATAGCAGAGAAGAATCACCCGTCGATTAGAACGTGATCGATTTGGTTTTCGGTGCGTTGGTCAGGTGATCTCCAGGTGGCTTTGTGGATATCTTTGCGGGGGAAGAAGGTACTTCGTACTACCATCCCTAGTAACAATTGAGGTTTTATGGTAGTTTTATAGCCTTTCATAAAATTTAGATTGCACTTGTAGCATGCTATAAAACTTCAATTGTTACATGGGATGCCACGGGAGGCTGCGAAGTTCACGTATCGTTGGCCGTTGTCATTCGATACGGTGTGCAAGCTGTTTGGCCCGATTACCGGTCTAAACATTATCTCCCGTCCTACCTGAGCGTTCATATCATCGATGACGATTTTCACGTCCCGTTGCGAACAGCCATCGAACAACTCCTCGAGCTTCGCATAGAACGCTTCCTTCTCGTCGTCGGGTCTCCCATCGTGTGGGCAGTGTACGTTGATGATGCTGTAGTTGTAGAAAAGGCCTTTGATCCTCAACTCACACATCCTTGCGTTGATCGGAGTCCATCCAATCACGCATCCTGCCCAGCACTACAAAGCCGGTTCCCAGCTGGTTGGAAGTGCAACAGCTCTAGTAGAAAGTAGTCGCCTGATACCCGCTTTTCCATACCTTTTGTTCTGTCAAGCAAAGTTCCTGCATTGCTACGACTTCAAAGTTGCGTGGTTGGAATTCGTCGTAGATTATCCTGTCGAAAGCGGGAAAGCAAAGTGACCTGCAGTTATATGTTCCGAGTTTCCAATCGAAGTCCTTATTTCGTCGCGTAGCTCTTTGCCGATTGTTCCGATTCTTATTTTCTTCTGCATTGTTCGTAACGTTTAGTTTTCCAGGACGGCTTGTTGGGCCTTCCCCAAGCCCCTGTCTCGCCAGAGGACCATCGTATCAGCTCTGTTTAGAGTTCCACGTTGACACGAGGACGATACATCAGCCGCCCCTAACATGGGGAACAGCCGCTCGGATGGACTCACCCTCCAAAAAGAGGAGCCCCCCTTCCCTGTCAGCATACGATCATGGTCCCACTGGGGTTAGTTACCTGATCTTTCCTATGGTTAATCGTACCCCAGCTTGCACCGCGGGGAGGTAGAGATAGGAGTTACTTGACAAGAGGCTAAGGACCATTGTGGCGAACAACGCATTGTCCAGTCATTTGCCAATCCAGAAACACAAGTTGTGTCTCCTTTTTTTGAGCTGGCGTCAAACCGTCGCTAGCTTAGTCCTGCCACTAAGTTAGTGTCGGATTCTGATGAGACGAAGTCGTAATGCCAATTCCATAGCTAATTTTCTTAGTGCCACTCTGAAAGCTTTTCGCTTTCTTCTGGCTCTCCCAAATCTAGCTAAGAATTCCTGTCAAACCTGCACGCTACAGAACTCGATTTGCTAAATTGGAAAATATTCCCGATTTGGTGAATTTGCAAACGATTATGCAAATTCCCGCACCCGATGACCTTTTGCTTCGGTATTCTCGTCGGCAAATTGCAACCTTTGCTTCTTCATCACATCACGACCGATGAAAATCTCAGCCACTAACCTACCCCATCAATCATTCGCACCCAACAGCCAGGGGAGTATTTTATCGTGTTCGTGAAAACACACACACACACATACCACGGCACACCACACGGTTGCTTCCTTCGGTTGAATCTCAGTTCGCCGGATCCCTAGCGGTGCGCTCCGATGGGATCTCACCGCCGCCAAAGTACAAACACGCGAAGAATTAGTTTAGAAAGCAATCAACCCGTAAAGCTATTGGGAGGATTTTTTTTCGGCGGAAATTGGTTGAAGGAAAAAAACAACAATTTTTTCTTTGGTCTTGCTGATCAGGACGTCAAAAGCAGCAAGTACATACTCGGCGGCAACGGAGGAGGTCTTATAAAAATTCATTCGTTTCATACCTCCACCCCCCATCAGATGGTAAGAAAGAAAGCACACCGCAGCGCGCTAAAGTGGATAAACGCGGGGAACCTATTCAATAAAGTCAATTTTCCGCTCAAATTGAAGTCAAGTGGAAAAACGCAGTGAATATAAAATTAAACGATAATCACACGATTCCGCGCTGAACGAACACAGGGCAAAATCTAAGAATGAAACCAAGTGGGTGGTGGTAGGGAACAGCGGTGAACCCCTGGCAAGGACTTTCCATTGTATTCGGGCGAGCTTTTCAACGCGACTGTTGTGTGCCGGCATCAGGTAGGAAGGAAGCGGCAAGGATTGTATGTATGGCAGCAAAAAAGACTCACGTGAATGGATGGTGTATCTTGGAAATCATGGACTGTTGCAAAAAATCTTTGGCGGGGGTGGGATTTAAAAAAAATCTTTTATAGGAATACCGTTCAAACGACCACGATATTCGCCAATCATTAGACTAGCGATGGTTAATATGATTGCAAACCGAATGAAAATATCTATAATTGAAATGTCATTCCACCTTGCAATCCTTGGGTGGTTTTAAATGAATTGGAACTTCCCGCAAAAGAAAATCAGTCAAACGAAAGCCATATTTGCGGCGCGATTGCAGTCAATCAGCTGATTCGATGTAGGTACTCATCCGGAAGTGGAGAAAGCGAAATCAGTTAAAGTATGGCACCGACCGGGTTGACGACGGTAGCAGCGAGTGTTCCGAGAATGGTTCCCGGTTGGTGGTGGCGATGGTGGTGGTTTGGTGTGGGGTTAGCTGTTCAAACCAGCAGACAGTTCGATAATAAGAAAAACCTAACTTTGAATGAACCTTGCCGGGATAGGGAATTGACTTAGTGATGTGACTCGGTTGCTCTGTAAAAGAAGGAAGGTGGTGGGCGCGGGAAATCTTTGTAATAGGATAATTCGATCTACTGTTGGTAAAGGAGCGATAGGTTTATTCTTTTATATTGGAATTTCTCCAAGTAGAAAGTTTAATTGACCAAGAAAAATGACTAACAAGTTGGTAGGTACAGGTACACGTAGATATGCAATATTTGATCATAGAAAATAAATTCCTTTGTGTGCTTCTAAACTCGTCTCTAAAAATCCCCAAATAAGTATTTTAATGTTTTGTCGCAAGATTTTTATTTGAGTTAATAAATAGAAAAATTTCAGAAAAAAGTAACGGTTGTTGACGGGACTGAGGTTAATTTTCCGCTTTCAGTCTTGGAGAAAATTTAACAATGAGCAGTGTCCTACTTTTTGGTGTCATGGATACACGGAACAAACTAAATTCCTTGATGAAGGCGCAAAACATCTCACCGAAACGTCGAATATAAAGTACATAATACTTTGTTCAATATTTGCAAAAATAAAAATTTATGTTTTTGAATTGATATATAAAGATTTATATAAGGTTAATGATAGATTCTCAAGGCGTCCCATACACGGGCACAGTATACTTTACGATTTTACGATGTTCAGAAAATTTGTTACGAAATCTAGAACTCGCAATATTATCTTCAACAAAAGGTTACGGCTTTTTTATACCTTTCCAACGGCATATACAACACACGATATTGTTTCACTAGGACAAAAATTGGCTCATGAAAACATGCGTCTCATACCCGGATGCATCCAGAACTTTTATTTTGCAAAAAAAAAAACATAAACAAAGCACCTTTTTCGAATTTCTAGATCATCGGGGACTCCCTTAAAAAACAAATATACTATTTAGGAACTAACAAAATTGTTTTTTAAGGCCTTGGTCAATCCCAATTGTTAATCTCGAGTCACATGGATCTGTCCCGGTGAAAGCAAAAAGAAAAACAACACCGAATCCACTGGGACAGGGGAGAGCACGAATTGCAAAAACAAGCATTCCACATGCATAAAAAACTAGCAGTGAGCCAACTGCTCTGAAAATGTTCAGTTATCAAGGAGTAAACCACTGTATCTTAACAAATCATTGCCACCCTCTCCCCCAGCAAATGCAGTTTCCGGAACTGATTTCTGTAGGGGAAACAAGGGCAAACAAGTCGAACAAACTATCCAAAAAAAGACATACAAACGACGATAGCACGCCGTGAACCGTCTCTGGTAAATTGCTAGAATTTACGGGTTTGTCTCACGAAATGCATTCAGAAATTGCCACACGCCCGCCCGCTAGTGGAGATAAATTCTGTAGGCTTAAGCTCATACCCCCGCACCACGGCATGTGATGAAAAATGCAACATCCCCTTTTGTTTGTTCCGCTTAAATCGCTCGTTGGCTGCAAAAATGCATCGAGAAAAGCTCCGCTTGAGGTTATCCCTATCGCTGATACACCCCCTCAACCGAAGACCTTGCAAACATTGTCCGTGACGGTGGTGCAAGCCACGCGGGAACGAGCGGGGATATGTGAATATTTCTGTTATCCTATTCTTTTCGCCTCGATCCGGCTCGAGTTTCGGGATCCTTCCCGATATGTCCTTCCCGTAGGAATCCTCCTCACCACCACCACCAACCATGTGGGCTGGCTGGTACTAGTTTCAGGGAAAAATTGGCGTAATAATAAAATTCCTACGCATGCCCGACGACGACACGACGAGCCGATGGGTCGGGAAGGAGGAAATGTGCGGTGTTTGGTAGGGCGGCAAGCAGAACTACAACTGCAATGCTATGTGGTGAAGTAGGTAAGAACCGTACAAGTTACTCGTACCAGCCGGATAGCTTGTAACAATCACATATGGTACAGCAACTGTCATGAAAATATGAAATCTGACATGGGAAATCGCAATCAGAAATCTCAAATCTGATATCTGAAAGTGGAAATCTGAAATCTTAAATTCAAGTATTTGAGTTTCAAAATTTAAATCCTTCAATTTTGAATTGAAAGTTGACATCTGCACTTTGTAAATTGAAATTTATTAATATTCGAACCTCGAAAATTTGAAATTCGGAAATGAGAAATTCGATAAATTGAAATTCGACTATTTAAAATTCTAAATTCAAATATTCGCAATATAAAGTTTTGAAATTCAAACAATTGAAATTAGAAATTTAAATTTCGAAAATTTGAAATCCGAACATTAATAATTCGAAAATTCGTAATTCGAAAATATGAAATTCCAAGATTTGAAATGCGACAACTTGAAATCCGATAATTTCAAATTCGAAAATTTAATATACGAAAATTTGAAATTAAAAAAGATGGCACACAAAAAGTCTGTTATTCGAAATACAAAAATTTGTTATGCGAAAACTTGAAACTCGAAAATTTGAAATTTAAAATTTTCAATATCGAAATTTCGAAATTCGAAAATTTGAAGCAGGAAATTAAAACAAGAAAACTTCTATATCGAAAATCTAAAATTCCAAAATTTGATATACAAATGAAATAATTTTGACATTTGAAATTCTAAAACTTAAAAGTCGAAAATTATGCATTCAAAAATGTGAAACTAAAATTTGAAATTCGAAAATTTGAAATTCCAAAATTCGACATTCGAAAATTTGAAATTTGAGATCTGAAAATTTGAAATTCGACAATTTGAAATTCACAAATTTGAAGCACGAAAATGAAACAAGAAAACTCCTATGTCGAAAATCTGAAATTCCAAAATTTGATATACAAATGAAATAATTTTGACATTTGAAATTCTAAAACTTAAAAGACGAAAATTATACATTCAAGAATGTGAAACTAAAATTTGAAATTCGAAAATTTGAAATTCCAAAATTCGACATTCGAAAATTTGAAATTTGATATCTGAAAATTTGAAATTCGACAATTTGAAATTCAAAAATTTGAAGTCCAACAATTCGGAAAACAAAAGTTTGAAATTTAAAATTTTCTGTATTGAAATTTAAAAATTCGAATTTCGAAAATTTGAATTACGAAAATGAAACACGAAAACTTCAAATTCGAAAATTGGAAATTCGAAGAAGAGAAACTCGTAAATCTGGAAATCCAAAATTTGATAATCGAAATGAATAATTTTAAATTCGAAAAGTTAGTATTCGAAAATTATTCATTCAAAAATTTAAAATTTTAATTTGAAATCGACATTCGAAAATTTGAAATTTTAGATCTACAAAATTGAAATCTGACAATTCAAAATTCGAAAACTTGAAATTCAACAATTTGACCAAAATTTAAAATTCACAAAATTTCAAAAATTTTAAAATTCGAGAATTTTAAATTCGCTGATGATTCGATTTGAAACTCGGAAATCTGAAAATTTGAAATTTGAAATTCGAAAATTTGATATGCAATAATTTTAAATTCGACAATTTAAAATTCAAGAATTAGAAAATCAAAATTTTGAAATTTGATAACTGAACCTGAAATTTCAAAATTTGGAATTCCAAAATTTGAAATTCAAAGATTTGGAATTTGCGAATTCGAAATTCTAAAATTTGTGAAGCGAAAATTAGAAATTTCAAAATTTAAAATTCAAGTTGAAAGTTGAAACAATTGAAATTTAAAAATTTTAAATTCTAAATTTTGAATTTCGAAAATTTGAAATAGGAAATTGAAAAACGAAAAATTCAAAATTGAAAATTTCAAACTCGAAAATTTGATGCTCGAAAATTTGAAAGCCGAAAATTAGAAATTCCAAAATTTGAAATACGAGAATTTGAAAAGCGAATTACAACATTTCGAAATACGAAATTTTCGAATTGGAAAATTTGCCATTCGAAAATAGAAAATTCGAAAATTTGCTAAATTTGGTAGCTTCAAATTCGACAATTTGGAGTTCAAAAATTGGAAACTCAAAATATTGGAATTCGAAAATTTGAAATTCAAAAAGTTGAAGCTTTGAAATTTCAAAATTGGATTTCGAACATATGAAATTCGAAGTTCGGCAGTCAAAAATTTAAAATTCAAAGATTTAAAATTCCATAATTTCAAACTCGAAATATTGAAAATCAATTATTCGAAAATTTTAAATTTTGAAAGCCGATCATTTTGATATTCGAAAATTTGAAATTGGAAAATTTGATAAACAAAATTAAAATCCGAAAATTACAACGTCGAAAATTTGAAATAAAAATTTCGAATTTCTAGGCTTTATCATTCGAAAATTTTAAATTGAAAATTTTAAATTTATTAAAATTAATTCGTAAAATTTGTAAACTTCGTTAATTTGTAAAATTTGCAAAATTTGTGAAAAGTTGCAAAATTTGTGAAAATTTGTAAAATTTGTAAAAATTTGAAAAATTTGCAAAAATTTGTAAAATTTGCAAAAATTTGTAAAATTTGCAAAAATTTGTAAAATTTGCAAAATTTGCAAAAATTTGTAAAATTTGTGAAAATTTGCAAAAATTTGTAAAATTTGCAAAAATTTGTAAAATTTGCAAAAATTTGGCAAAATTTTCCAATATTTGTAAAATTTGAAAAATGTTCAAAAAATTGTGAAATTTGTAAAATTTGCAAAAAAAACTTTGTAAAAATTTGTAAAAATTTGCAATAAATTGTAAAAGTTTGTAAAGATTTGTAATATTCTGAAAACTTCTCAAAATTTATGACAATTTGAGAAAATTTGTAAAAAATCGTGAAAATATTGTGAAAATTTGCAAATTTTTTAAAATTTGTGCAAAAATATTAAATTTGTGAAATCTTATGAAAATTTGTTTAAAAAAAATTAATGATTTTGTATGAAAATTGCAAAAATTTGGAAATAATTGTATTTTTTGCCTTTCTCAATAGAAAGGTATTGCAATTGCTCTGAATACCGACTTTTTAACGGAGGCCCGGAGGGCCGAGTGACATATACCATTCGATTCAGTTCGTCGAGTTCGGCAAATGTCTGTGTGTGTGTATGTATGTGTGTATGTATGTATGTGTGTGTGTATGTGTGTGTGTATGTGACCAAAAATGTCACTCATTTTTCTCAGAGATGGCTGAACCGATTTTGACAAACTTAGTCTCAAATGAAAGGTGCAACGTTCCTATTGAATTTCTAATGGATCCGACTTCCGGTTCCGGAATTACAGGGTGATAAGTACGAACACGCAGAAAATGTCGATTTTAATAAATTCTGCAATGAATGTATAAAGGTGAAAAATTTTCCAAAATATGACCACAACTGCTTCGATTTGTAGTATTAGGTCACTAACATCCATTCAAAGTCTATTTGACCACATTGGCCACCATCCTCGGTTCCGGAAGCCCCAGCGGAAGTATCTAAATTCAGAATAACAGTCACATCGGTTTCTCGGAGATGGCTAGACCGATTCTTGGCCTCAAATGAAAGGTATTGCGTCCCCGTAAATGGCTATTTAATTTCATCCCGATCCGACATCCGGTTCCGGAGTTACAGGTTTTGGCGTGCGATCACATAGCAAGTTGTGATTCAAACCGATACTCCGATGAAAGCAAAAAAGGTAAAAATTTCGCTAAAATGTCTCTCAAACAACTTAAATTTGCTGTTCTAGGTCACCGACGGCCAACCAAACTTTCGTTGACTACATTAACCACCATAGACGGTTCCGGAAGTGCCCGGGAAAAGCGGCCATCTTTCAAAATTTACGAACTCACATCAGTTTCCCGGAAATGGTTGGGCCAATTTTCACAAACTTAGTCCCAAATGATAGCTATAATATCCCCATAGATGTCTATAAAATTTCGTACGGATCGCTTATATGGTTCCGGAAATATAGACTAAACCGTCCGGTCACATATAAAATTCCCATATAAGCCGGAACTCAAATTTTTTTTCAAGGGGGGGACCTCTTGAAATTTCAGAAATCGAATTCGTATTTTTGATGCCAAACATCTTTAAAATGCATGAAACGTTGGGATTTTATGTTATATCGAAAAAAATTTTTTTTATAAAAATCGACTTTTTGGGACTGCCGATTTCGCACCTTTTTTCAATTTAATATTAATGTAGCTGTTTTTTCTTTTACAAAATTTTAGAACTCGAATAGTGATTTTTTCTTGTATATTTGTCATGTCATGTATAATAATAAAATGTAATATATTCATTTGAAAGCTTTTAATGAATATAAACAACGCAAACATTAACGTGTTCATGATTGAGAAAGGCACAATTGCACCGCTAGGTGGATTAAAACAAGTTTTTTTAGTTTGGAATATTTTGTAAAATTTTTTGTAAAAATTTGGAAAAATTTGTAAAAATTTGTAAAAATTTGCAAAAATTTGTAAAAAATTGTAAAAAATTGTAAGAATTTGTAAAAATTTGTAAAAATTTGTAAAGATTTGAAAAAATGGTAAACATTAGTAGAAATGTGTAAAATTGGTAAAAATTTGCAGTATTGGTAAACATTTGTAAAGTTGGTAAAATGTTATAAAATTTGTAAAAATCTGTATAAATTTGTGATTTGTAAAATATTTGAGTTTGCAAAATTTATAAAAATTTGTGAAATTTGCGAAAACTTGTAATTTGTGAAAAATTGACAAAACTTGTAAAAATTTGAAATAGTTCATAATTTTTTTTGAAAATTTGTAAAAATTTGTGAAAATTTTGTTAAAATTTCTGAAATTTTTTGAAATATTTTGAAAGCTTCTAAAAATTTATGAAAATTTGAGAAAATTTGTAAAAAATCGTGAAAAGTTGTAGTTGTAAAAAAATAAAAATTTGTAAAAATTTGAAAAAAATTGGAATTTGGTGAAAATTTGCAAAGTTGGAAAAAAAATGGTAAAATTAGAAAATTTTCATAAAATTTGTGAAAGCTTGATTTTTTTTAAAAAATCATAATAAATTTGTGAAGATTTGCAAAATGTTTAAAAGTTTGTAAAGTTGGTAAGTTTGTAAAATTTGCAAAAATTTGTGAAATTTGCGAAAACTTATGATTTTATGAAAATTTGTAAAATTTGAGAAAATTTGTGAAATTTAGGAAAATTTGTAAAATTTGTGTAAATTTGTGAAAAATTCTGAAAATTTATGAAAAGTTGTGAACATTTGAGAAAATCTGTACAATTTTGTGGAAATTCGAAAAATTTGTGAAAATTTCTAAAATTTGTGAAAATTTACAAAATTTGTAAAAATTTTCAAGATTTGTAAAAACTTGTGAAGATGTGCAAAATTTGTGGAAGTTTGTAAAAATTCGTGAAAAATTTGTGATTTCTAAAAAGTTGTGAAAATTTGTTAAAATTTGAAATATTTGTAAAAAGATTTATAATTTATAAAATTTGCAAATACTTTTATTTTTTTTATATATGTAACGATTATAAAAAATTAAAAGTTTTTGCGAACATTTGTAAAATTTGTGAAAATTAGTCAAATATGTAATAATATGTAAAGTTAGGTAAATTTGTAAACATTTGTAAAATTTGGGTATTTTGTAAAAAATTATTAAATTTGTGAAATTTTAGAACAGTTGTAAAATTTGTAATATTTCCTAAATTTTAATTTTTTTTTGAAATTTATGATTTGAAGGTTAAAATTTAAGATTTAAAATTTTAAATTGGATATCCCAAATGTAAAATTTCCACTTTTAATTTGCATTTTGATTGCTTTTTATGAAATTTTTTGTTTGAAACTAAAGTTTTCTAATTTTTGATTTCTTATTTTAAATTTCTAATTCCCAAATCAAATTATTGAGTTCTAACTTTAAATTTTTAATTTCATATTTTGTAATTCTACATTCTAATTTCTCATTTTTAATTTCAAGCCTCGGTGTCTCTGCTAAAGTGTTATTACTTTCATCACTCCGAACACTTGGTTTTCAACCAGAAATGCTACATATTCAAATGTCAACCAGAACAGTATTTTTGCACAATAAATAATTTGAAACCCATCCTATAGCGATCAAAAACTAGTATGTTAAAGCTAGATATTTCAAAGTGGACAAGCTACAGGTATTTTGTCCTTCTGCACAAAATGGATTTACTCAATTTCCTCTCAGTGGGAAATAGAGAAAAGTACAATGCATTTCCCTTATAGCGGAATAATGATACGAACCATGATCTCATCAACTATCATAACTTTTGTACTTGCAGGACATCATCCGTAACCAGTAGTTTGAGTGGTAACAGTTAACGCACTTTACGCCTATCTGTGATGGTCAAGTAGACTGCACCATACTGATGAGTCGAAGACGAATCTAACAAAAATGTTCGAAATTAAAAATCTGAAGTATGTAAATACAAATCGCAGGTGCACATTCTACTTGCCTCACACTGTAGACTAGACGGGCAAACAAACAACGGCTGCTGCTGCAACATACTAGCAGCATAAAAGTTTTATTCTTTCAATTTATTTTTCCATTATGTGCCGGGCCGGGCGGAACAGAACGGTGATGGAGTAGGTTGATTTCTTTTTTCTTCGTCTTCTTACACCAAATGCTTCCATCTCCGACAAGGATAATGTGCACATTAGAAGAAGACAGAAAGCAAACGGGTGGATCTTGTGGCCTGGGTACCATCGGTTTCATCGGGGCGGGAGGGGTGGTCCAAGTGGCGGGCGGTCGGTGACGGAAATACTCACAAAAAAGTAACTTACCGAAAAGGAAAACTTCTGCATACGAGATGTTTTTTCGTCGGTTTTTATCGGTAAAGAAAAATTTCGTTAGCTTTCATCCCTATCGAGTTCAGGGTTTTTCGAGAAAATATGGCTGTACGTACGTATGTGTGGCAACGGTGTCTGTCGACTACTAGGACTTGCATGCATATGTGCGTTGCCAAAGATGTCTTTCGGCACAGAACAAGGAACGGGGTTGGTTGGCTTTTGATCTGCATGTCAAAATTTGCGAAGCTTGGCGGAAGGTTGCGACCGAAAGAGCCGGAGAAAAGTTGCTCATCGTCTCGAGAACGAGGGTGAAACTTTAAATGCGGAATCAAAATTTCATTACCAAGTTTAAAACGGGATGAGCTGCATGAGCGAGGAAAAAGCTTCATCGTGTGAGAAGTTGGGTCCCGTGTAGAACGTTTCGGTAATTCAATCCAGGGAACAAGAGGGTCTTATTGCAGGAAAGTTGCTACATTTTGCGATAGATTGTCTAGCGTTTTTTAGGAATTATGTGCTGCTCCATTTTGCTCCATAAGGCTTGAAAGTGCACAATGCATGCAATTATTGGTTCTGACCGTTTCATTTCATTTTTAAATGATTGCCTGCTGTAAATATGAAACACCCACAGCTCAGTTAAGCTACCGCAATAAGTCGTGTCAAATCAACGAAATATATTTTAAAAAATCTGTTGAGAATAATGGAATTGGATTGTGATAAAAAGTTATTGCTATTAAGGAAGCGTACAGCGTCACATCGTAATCAAAGCTAGTGTTTGTGGGAATTCCGGACCGAAAATAAGTATCCACTCTAATTCGACTGTTTTCACGACGCCACCCGCGTTACTGTTTGCTGTGGCCAAATTTGTGCCAAAAGTGGTCAACAAAAGATGACTGACATAACACCACTTGATGCGTGAAAGGTACAACGATTGCCTTACAGTTTTGTCTATAATCCCTAAACACGTTGAATGACTTCAAAATAATGGTGTAATATTACAAATGTCGCACCACGTCAAATAAAAATAAACACATGAATCCCATTTCAGCTCCAATCTTTCAAGCATCATCCTTCTCAAGACAGAAATTTGCCTGTAATACATACGACACCTCGAGGACACGTGTCGCACAAAAGTTCCCCCCCCGAATCATGTCGTGAAGCCATTAACACCTTGCTCCAAACGCACTCCAAGCACCAATATCACCGTCTGCGGAGGCGAATGTATCATTCCCATAGTGTTACAATTGCCTGTGCACAGTCAGTGATAAACACGTGTTCCCGAGACATTCAGGATGACAAATGTCGACCTAAGACGTCCGCTGCTGATGCTGCTAACTACCATTGCTTCCAGGGACCTGCCTGTATCCATAACGAGACAGTGTTAAATGATCCTCGGCTCCTTGCGGCAGCGAGCGATCCGAATCCGGTCCCAAAATCCACGCACCGAACAGCACGAAACTGCCACCGCGTTCAGCCCATAAATAATCACTCTTCTTCATAAATCAAACGATATCTTCCGGAATGAACTAGTTTCTTCGTTCCCATTTTTCTTTTATATTGTTTTTGTAACCTCGTTCCGATTCAGTAACGAAGGTATCCTACACCTCCCCCCTTTGGGGATTGGAAGCATCGCATAATCGTCACACGCCCGCACAGGAGTGGTCCTGCGGATGTCAACCGTCCATGGTAGAGCGGGGATTCGAAAGTGAATCAAAGCGTGATATTTTTTCCGGTCGTTAAAGGAACAAAAAGAATCATCCAGGACCGGTCCTGCACCGAGACGGTGTGTGTATATATACATTTATATGGGTTAAGTGTATACACGGGGTCCTTCAGGACGTGGTGCTGCACAGTTGTTAGCACACTTAGTCGTAATACTACGGGGCACGTCCCGGCAATCAAAAAGCTGAAACAAGTGTCAGAAATTTAATTATTGAGAAGCGGATCGTGACTTGCTTCATTTCGTTTCGATTTATTGCCCTTTTGGTCTGGCAAATCCTACCGGCCCATGAAGGGAGGGGACGAGACGCGTTTATTTATGTGCATCCGTGAATGCGAAGAAATTGGAGAGGCTATACGTGATTCAAGCACCGGATTCGATCCTGCTTGGTGTTAGTCGGATTCTGATTGTTTGTTAATCGAAGTGACACTGATTAGTTGCGAACTGGTGGCTAGCCAGCCGGTGGATTAGGTGGGTGTGGGTAAAGCTGAGAGTGGCGAGCAGGGCTTGTCGAATCAAACGAAACAGCAGTGGTCATTTGGGAATCGACCATACGTGTGTGGTTTGATTGGTGGTGTGTTCTGATCTATGGTAGAAATGTAGCTTATATAGTAGCAAAACGTGTTTAAAAGATTGGACAAAAACTGGCGATAACTTATTTATTATTGTTAAATAAATTTAGCATTTTCGATCGCTGTCGATGGTTTGCGACACTGAAGTTGATTTTTACTTTAATTATGGGACAGGCAATGATTTTTCAGATTATTTTTATTATGTTGTGCCTAGTTACTCGTTAGGTAGAATATTAGATTAAAACGATTCTATACATGAAGGGTACATTAAATATAACTTTAGTACATGATAGATTGTAGTTTATGCTTTATCTCATCAGTATCTGGCAGCCCTACGTAATCGCGGGATAGACGCTAAAATCAAATTTCAGCATACACTGATTTCTTTAAAAAATGTCTCATCCTACGGCTAGGGGGATTAAATCGGGTTTTTATCAATATATAAATTTAGATGTAAGAATGTAAATACTTAAAAATCTTTCATAAGTCATGGGTTTTCCTTTCGACTTTGTTTCATCAGTATCTAGCAGATCGACTTGACCGCCGAAAAGACGCCATAATTAAAATGAAACACAACTGGTATTCGCAAGACATCGACCACTCACGGACCGTGTCCTGCTGGCAGATTTCGGTACAACTTGCTCTGCCATGAGAACCTCTGCGCTTTTGAGACATCATTCGTAAACACCAGTTGTTTGCATTTTGGATTTAACGTATATCCGGTGGTCAAGTCGGTTTGAAAGATACTGGTGAGACGAACGATTTACTAGACATTTTTAAGTATTTACATCCTCACAACTATAGTTATGAATGAAAACCCGATTTAATCCAACTAGCAGTGAAATGAGATATTTCTTATACCTAAATTACACAGTTTCGAGTACTGCACGAATAAAACCCGTGAAAAATCAAGATCAATAAAATAAACTAAACAAAAAACAAACGAAATAAATGAAAATACGTTATTAAGAAATAAAAAAGTCAAGAAATTGTTACATGCGATTCAAAAATCAATCAAATTAATTAAACGAGCAGGATGAACAATGCAAACTATAAAATTCAAAAAATAAAATAAAAACAGCTCAAAAAATTAAATGAATATATCAAACAAAATAGATCAAACAAATTATATAAACAACATAAATTAAATAAATTGAATAAATAGAATGAACAAAATAAGTAAAGAAAAGAAAATTAAAGAAGAAGAATAAAATGGATAAAGAAATGGAAAAATCAATACAATAGAAAAAAAACACAAAATACAGTGAAGACTTGACTATCAACCCCCGATTTTGTCTACCATTGATTTTGTCAGTTATTTAACCTGATTCTGTCAGCCTCATACGAACATCCGTTCGATGGGCTCTAGCAGACGAACCAAGTCAAATCCTTTCTTGTGCATATTTTTCTTAAGGTGATGATTCAAAGTATGAAAAAAATCAAAATAATATGAAATGAGAAAAATAAAACTAATGAAATTAATTAAACAAATGAGATAAAACCATAAATAAAATAGATTAGAAAAATTAAGAAAATAGATTAAATTAAATTTAAGCAAATAAAAAATTAAATGAATAAAATAAATAAATCAATGAAACCTAAAATGTATATGATAATTTCATATAACCTTATGGATCAAATAAAAAAACGAAATAAATAAAATAAATTAAATACATAATAATAACAAAATAGATGGAATAAAGATATACTAAATTGATATATAAAATCAATCAAACCAATAACAGAAATATTTCATTTCTATAAATATAATAGAGGGATTCCATGAGAAATCGGCCGACTACAAAATATGACCATCGTCGATCACATTCAATATGTTTTTTCTCTTCAGGTTTTTATTGACAAAATATAAAAAACAGAAAAAATGGTTTTTTTTTTCAATTTAAATTTTTAACGCAAATTGTTGATGTTGTGAAAAATGACACAACATTTTTTTCAGTGCACAGAAATGTTCATTGCTTGTAACTCATTCTTTTGCTGAATAAAATACAGTATTTTTTTTAAATTACGGCGCATAGAAATGTTTGCGCCCTTTTAAAAAATTGCTCTTGAGTCAAAATAATCTTACTGATTGTGAAAAATGTTTAGTCTTCCATGCCGGAGAAACGTGTAAAGTTTTATAGGAATCTAAGATGGTCGGTCACGATTTTAATTATTTTCTTCCGGATCTTCGTGGAATTCCTTTTTACATAAAATAAGTTAAATTAATAAATGAATGCAACATATAGAGAAATAAAATAAATGAATATAAAATTATTCAAATTAACGAAATGAATGGAACGAATAAAGAGACAAACGATTGAATTGAATCAAATCCATAGAACAAATAAATTAAACGAAATAAATGGAGTAAATAATTTAAGTTACACACGGAACACATGAAATAAATAAAATAAACGAAAAAAAAATTTAAAGAAATAAAATAAACCAAAGCAAAAAAAATAGATGAATATTAATTCATTCAAATTAATGAAATGATTAAAACGTACAAAGGAAAAAAAGAATTGTAATGAATCAAAACAATGAATAGATTAAAAAATAACAAAAATAAATAAAATTAAATGAAAAGATAATTTTTTTTTAAATAATAACATGTTTAAAATTAATAAAACAAAATAAATTATAAAAAGATTAATGAATAAAAACTATCAAAAAATAAAATTATAAAAACTGAGAAAAAGTATTATTTTGTGAATGAATGACATACAATGAACAAAATGGATGAAATGAATAAGTTAAATTGCAGAATCAGTGAAATATATGAAATCAATTTCAGAATAGAGGGAATAAAAATGTCATTCTGCAAATAAAATAAACATTGCCATAAGCGTGCGTGAAATTCAAAAATGCATTAAGACGAACAGTACTAATAAAAAGAAGAAAATGAATTAAGCAGAGTATATAGAAATGACACCTAATGTATAAAACAAATTAAATAAATAAATCAAATAAACCAAGTGAATTATATAATACAAATAAAATAAGAAAATTAAGGAAGTGAATCGATATTAGTCACAATAAATTAGTAAATAACAAAATAACTCATGTAAATATAAAGAAAGATCACAGAAATAAACAAAGTAAACAAAATGATCATATAAATAAATATTAAATTGATATATGAAGTAAACGAAACCAATAAAACGAATAAAATTAAAAATATATAAGTATAACACTTCTACAAATTGAAATAATAGATCAATTAAACATATATAGAAATAAAATAAATAAATAAACGAAATAAAAGAATATTAAATTATTCAACCTAATGAAATGAATAAAACGAATAAAAAGAAAACGATTAAATTGAATAGAATCAATAAAACATATAAAATATACGAAATGAATTAAAAAATAAATGTAAATTAATTGATTAAAATTTTTAAAATGTATATAAGATGTAAAAGAATAAAATACTTAAAACAAATTAATTTAATAAATACTTATTTATTCAAATAATAATATAAATAAAATGAAGGATTAAATTAAATTAATAAAATAACAAAAACAAAAAAATACCGATGTAAAATATACGAAAGAAATAGTAAAAAGAATATAAATAAATAAAATATATAATGAAATAAACTAAATCAAAGAATAAAAACAAATGAATATTGAATTATTCTAACTAATGAATTGAATAGAAGAAGGCTTAAAACGAATCAAACCAACAAAACAAATAAAATAAATGAAATGGAAAACACAAGCAACAAATAAAATAAATAACTCAGCATAAAGTAAATAAAACAAATGAAATAAATGAAATCAATAAAATAAAAAATAGTTAATATGAATAAAATAAATGAAATGAAAAAAACTACCAAAATTCGAAAAATAAATAAATTATATAAAATAAATAGGATCAAGAAAATCAATAAAAAGAAGGAAAAGAATAAAAACAACCAAAAAAATTAGAAAAACTGAAGAAATCCAAAATATTGATAATTTCTGAATTAATTAAATACAAAGAACAAAAGGCATAACATTAGTAAGTTTAGTTAAATGAATTAATAAAACGCATTAGATGACCAAAACAAATTGAATCAATTATTAAAATAAAACGAATAAAAGTTATATAATTATTGAAATAAAATGAACATTGCAAAAAATATATGATGTTTAAAATGAATAAAAACGAACAAAATAATAAAGAGAAAGAAATGATTACAACAAAATAAATAGGAATGTTCATAAAATATTACTTTAAATAATAGAATTAAATTGATAAAATTAGTAAAACGAATGAGAGCAACAAATAAATAACTTAGGATAACGTAAATAAAACAAATGAAACAAATAAAATAAATGAAATAAAAAATAGGTTATATAAACAAAATAAATGAAATGAAAAATAATAAGATTCAAAAATTAAAAATATTATGCAATTGAATAGAATCAATAAGAAGAATAAAAAGAATAAAAACAACCAAAAAATGAGAAAAACTGAAGAAATACAAAATATTCTGTTACTTTCCGAATTAATTAAATACAACGAACAAACTGCACAAAATTAATAAGTTGAGTTAAATGAATCAATAAAACGCGTTAGATAAATAAAATAAATTAAATCAATTATTAAAATAGAGCGAGAAAAGGTGTTATAATTATAATGAACATTGAAAAAAATCTATGAATTGCACAAAATGTTTAAAATGAAAGATAAACGAACAAAATCAATAAAGAAAAGGAATACAACAAAACAAATAGAAATTTTCATGAAATATTACATTAATTATTAGAATTAAATTGATAAAATTAGTAAAACCAATGAGAGTTATTAAATTATTCAAATTATAAATGTTCATAAAATGACTAAAATGAATATTTTGAATACAATAATTGAAATTAATAAATCCGTTAAACATACTAGGTAATTCAAGTAAACGTTGAAAATTAAATGAGTGAAATAAATACAATAAACAAGACAAACGAAAGAAAGTAGACGAAGTGGTGGAAATGAATGCAAGAAAGAAATGAAATAAGGCGAGAAAAATTAAGAAAACTTTTAAAAAGCATCAAATAAATATAATGAAGAAAATATAAAAAATGAAAAAAATTAAGGAAATTAATAAAAAATGAGAAAAATGAAACAAAATAAATTAGATGAACAACGGATACAATTTAGAAGCTTAATGAGTTTAATAAAAGAAATAAAATAAATTGAATGCAGTTCATAAATTGGCAGAAATTAATAAAATACATGACTGAATACGAGTAATAAAAATAAAAAAATGCATGAACGGTTATCGTGATAATAAAGAATAATTAATGAAGTTAATGAAGTGAGAAAAGGAAATCCGTACAAAATAATGAATCAAATATAACAAAAACATGTAAACAAAATTAACCAATAGAATACTATGAATGAAAGAGATTCAATGAATAAAATTAGTGCAATGAACTATATTAATTAGATGAATGATATAATGGAAAGAAACAACAATAACAAAATTAATATCATGAATAATATTAATAAAATTAATTAATAATATCATGAATAATATGAATACAATATAACAATTAAAATGCATAAAATTAATAAATAGAAAAGCAAATATTTTAGAAATTAAATTAAAAAAAATTAATTAAGGAAAGTAAATAAATAAAACAACTAAGATGAATTTTAGAGACACCGTTTCAGACAGGCCTGAAATTATTGTGAAAACTTTATTATTTAAAGATAAGTTTATCAACATCTGAAGAAGTGGCCAAATAAACAACGAACCTTCCAGTGTTTCCACTCTATTTCTTTTCCCCCGTTTTGTTTTCGTTCTGCTTGGTGTCACCAGTATAACCAGTCAGTTATACTTTTCTAAGTTAGGTTCTAATACAATTTCGGGAATGAGAAAAAATGTTGCATAATTAAAAGATGCCTTTTCAGTCACTGTAGTTTTTGGACAAAAATACTAGTTTTGAGTCAAATGAACAACGTTTCGAAGGAATCTTAAGGGTTTCAGCATAAATTAGTTATAATATTTGTCTAATAAAAATACGTTTAACATTTTTTCAAAATGCGCTTGCTATAGATTACTCAGTTTACTAAAGCTCTAAAATGTTAAAGAATACTTCTAGCTTAATGGAGATGCTTCTGCTTGGAGTAGTGATTCGCAAGTATTTGACTTGCCCCAGTATCTACTTTTTTCCTTAGGATTTCTGCAAATGATAGAAACCAATCAATACTCATTTCTGTTTACTCCTGAGTGTTTCTCCAGATACTGAAACAAATATTAAATCTACATACATAAAGGTGACTCAATTTTCGTCGGTAATATTCAATCGTTACTTAGTTATGAAAAGCCCCAGCGTTTCTCAGTCAAAGATCTCGATAACGCAAGCTAACCTTCATTGGTGATGTTTCCGAAGCAAGACCTTCCATCTCATCACAGCCTGCTATAAAAACTTCATCGCTTAATAAAGGAAACTAAATTAATTATCCCAAGAACAATAGCCACAAAATAGTAATAACTTTCGAAAAACTAATTTCAGCATGAAAATTAGTTTTCACCTGATTTTTCGGTCAACCAACTCCACCCGCTCTCTCTCTCTCTCTCTCTCGTCAACTGGGGGCCCCGTACAGAACAGACAGAAAATCAATTCCCCCGTCAATCTACCCGCCTCGCGCGCCTTTCTCCTTTTGCGAATAAATTCCGCTTCTCAAGAGAATGTCCCTGATATCGTAAAACCTTCCATCAGATACCGGTTCCCCCTCTACTCCCCAATCACATCACCTGCTGAGAGATAAAGGGAGGTAGCATAGCAGGATTTTCATCGAATCGGGATGATGCACCGGGCAGGATCGATTCAGAAATATAGTCTATTAGAGGAGTATGATAAAAAATAAAAGATTATCGAGTACACCGGAGGAATAGTGTCGTCAGTGGAGAAAGCTGTCCCGGGTTCAATTGCATGTACACTTTGTGCGATATTGCTGACATTGGATGAAGTTTACTATTAAATTCAGAATATATCAAAATAATTTTTGAAGTATCACACTACGATATTGCAAAAACTTGCATCCGGAAACTTTTTATACTCTTCCTCAACTATTGGGACTATTCGTCACATAGTACAATTTGTCTAAAAATTTCAGAACTGGCAAGCGATTCGCAGCTGTGATGAAAATACTAGAACCAAAAAAACGGTAAGATCCGAAAGTTATGGTTGCGTTTCAACGTCGTCTCATGAAAATCCGACACTAACTGGGAGTCGGACTAAGCTAGTGCATGATTGAAAGAGGGAGAAAAATTGGTTTTATCCAAACATTTTCTACTTCGGGAGAAAAATAGTCTATTGTGCATATTGCGTCGGATCAAGTTTCGATTTCACTGGTTGCCATCAACTTAAACAGATCAGTTTTTCTTGCGGAATATCAAGCTTACTCGGGAACACAAAGCGGAATATCAAGAATTACTCGGGTACACAAAGTGGATCGAAATTGTTGTAGCTGTCACGCCAATGTGGCAATATATTTATTCTCCCTAGGGATCTAAATTGTGGTTAAGGCCCGAATTTGTGAATTTGGTGCACATATCAACATAAAGTTAAGTCACGTTTTGAAAATTCCGGATTCTCTGTCGACAACCGGTTTGGTTACTTATTTTAATATTGTTGACAGGTACCGTAAAAAGCATATGACGTGTTGTTCGGAAGGGTTTATTTATTCATAATGACAAAATGATGTTGACAAAATTATTTAAATATATTCTTTATACCAAAACCCTCATGATGTCCATCTTACACGGGGTGTCCTTCTTCAACGCATTTCCTCTACCATACTAGCTATGTTCATGGGTCACCATATAGGCCATGGTAGCTAAAAAGAATCGATCAATAGGAAAGCGAGGTGAACCAGGTTATTCCCGAAACGAGCTTAACGAGTAGATGATGGAAATCGATGCTTGACACCATTCGAAAATCCATGTTGTAGTATCCAACTGGGCGGCTTCCGGTTAGCAATACTGTGATGAACCGTGTTTTTGTCAGCCCCTTGATGTGTTTTAATCTGAGGAAAGGGGGTCCAGGTGTGTTTTCGATAACATCATGTGATTTTTTTTTGAATTTCAATTCTTTTCTTCAAACTACTTGTTAACATCGTAATGGTTTTTTCTTTCTCTTTAACCCTTTCATGCCCAACTTTTTTTTAGTGTATGTAGGGTTGCAAAACTATTTTTCCTTGAAAATGATGGGATGGGAAAGATAGGCGCTTCCCTCGCAGTGCTAGAAGCTGCTCAATTGTTAGCTTCAACGGCTCAATACAATTCTTCTAGAATATTTACAATAGTCCAATTGCTTGGAAAATGTAGGCTAAGACAGTTTGAATTCACAAGTTTTATCAGTTTTCAATTTTTTTGCAACATAACAAAGATATATTAAGAATTCATTTTCTAGGCTCCCCCCATGGGACTCTGGATTCTGGTCTCTGGACTATGAACACTGAACTTTAGATTCTAGACTCTTCACTCTCATCGCTGAATGATGGACTCTTGGCGCTGGCCTCGAATTTATGTACTATGCACGCTGGACTCTGAACCAGGTGCTCTGGTATCTTATCTAGGGATCTTGATCCTTCACTCACTGAAATCTGAACTTTAGACTTTAGACTCTGTACTTTAGGCTCTGCACTCGGGTCTCTGGATTCTGAACTGTGGGCTCTCTCCTCGGGACTCTGAATTCTGGTCTCTGATCTCTGGACTCTGGCCTCTGAACTCGGGACACTGGGCTCTGTATTGTGGGTTGAAGATTCTGGTCTCTGGACTCTGGATTCTGGGCTCTGGACTCTGGGGGCTGAGCTCGGGACACTTGGCTCATTATTTTGTGTTGAGGACTCTGGTCTCTGGACTCTGAACTCTGAATTCTGAACTCTGGGCTCTGTACTCTGGACTCTGGGCGCTGAACTCGGGACACTGGGCTCAGTATTTTGGGTTGAGGACTCTGATCTCTGGACTCTGAACTCTTGATTATGGTCTCTGGGATCTGGGATTGGGCACTGGGCTCTGAACTCTGCGCTCTGAGCTCGGCACTCAGAACTCTGGATTCTGGACTCTGAACTCTGTCTTCGGAACTCTGGGTTCTGATCGCTGCGCTATGGACTCGGGACTCTGGATTCTCAACACTGAGCTCTGGATTCCGGACTCTAGGCTCGCCTCAGAATTTTGGGTTAAGGACTCGCGACTCTGGATTCTGGCCTCTCTTCTCGGCACTCTGAACTCTGGATTATGGAATCTGGAGTCCGGGTTCTCTCCTTGGGATTGGCTCAGGTCTCTGAAAAAAATCAGTTTGAACAACGAAAAGTTTTTTTAAAATAACTTTTTTCTTTGAAAGTGTCCAGCTTGAATTGACGGTAGGTAGGGACCATAATGACCTATCTTGTAACAAAATTTGATCCAAATCAAAGATTTTTTTTGAAAAATCGACTTTAAATTTTTTAAATCGATTTTTTTTAATATTTTTATTCAAAAATTTGACTAATTTTGTAAAAATCACTCCTACAACATTTTTTGTTGGCTTTGTCATTTTGAGAATATAGCCATTTGGAAAAATTGGCAAAATTTTTTTTTACCCTTTTCAAAAGACAGTCTAGATCATTTTTGGAAAAACAAAGTATACAAAGAGTTTCATTCAAATCTGAGAGGGCGCTTCCAACTCCGAATATGATTTAGCGTGAAATTCGTCTATTATCAATCAAGTACAAACAACTAATCAACGATTAAATGCAAGAAAGTCTGGTCAACTCACAATATGTACGTAATATCACTTATCAAGCCATTTAAAGTTGTATAACTTAAACAATTCAGTGACACGTTTTATTGTCCATAACTGACGAACCACACTAAATTCGTAGTGATACTTTCATTCCGTAAATGCCCATCATACCATTAGGGTAGAGAGAATATTGCTGAACCGGGCGTCACCATGTTTGGTTTTAAAGTGGCGTCGCACATCGATTTTCGTCATCCACTCGTCAACCATGTTCCAAAAATAACGCTAAGAATATGTCAAATTATAGAACTGTGTCGTTATTATTCTTATTCCATAAACCTCATCTTTAGTTCATTACTATTTCCTTCTCATCAGAAAAATTCCGAGAAAGCATTGTACGACAAGGCGGAAACCCCCTGTTGTTCGAAGAATGTGGCATTTAAGCCATCATGTTCTGATTCCTGATTGCCACACAAGAGGCATAGAAACCTTTTGTATGACAATCAGGTTCCTAATGAAAAGTAACCAATCTTATATTACAGCTCTTATTTAGTATAATGGTAGGGCACTATAGTTACAATTAATAAGAGTGAGAAGTTCAATTCATGTCAGTAGATCAGGTTTTTTTAATTGAGTTTTGATTCCCGCTCTACGACTTGTTTCTTTACGAGCTTTTTTTCTTGTTACACTCCCACATAAATAAAAATGAAGATGAAATCTATTTATTGTCTACTATAACCCGAACTCAATTGAATGCGACAATCAAGTCCTATTGTGAAAAGAAGCACCATAAAAGAAACAACAAGCCAATGAATTCTCCCAACAAATAGCCGTCAGTCAGTAGCCTAAAAGTTTCCCATTATCTGCCCCGGGATAAACTAGTTGCCTCTTCTCAGGAGACCATCAGTCTATTGCAATGATGGCGACCGACCCTGTGGGACGGTAGGTATAGCGGGAACATACCGATGAAAATGGTGATCACGATCCAAGGGGAAAGAACATTTGCCGAAGCGTCGTAAAGTTTTATCACCAATTTTACTTTCAGTCCTCTTGGAATCGAAAGGAAAGTTTCGTTGAAAGGTGAATGCAAAGAAAGCGAGAAGAAGGTGGTATCTTCCACACAGGTACAAATTTTCTTACGCTTTTCCGAACGAAATGGCGTTTCAGATACATGATGGTTGATATTCTCGACTTATATGCTGATTGGCATCGATGGAACGAGCTGAAACATTTAATGTAATCCTTACTTATTACCTAGTGCCAGATTGTTATTGCCTTGGCTTAATTTTATTCTGTATCTTCACAAATCACGATCCGTATCATCTATATCGATTCAGTGCCGGAATCGGGCTGTGCTCGACGACACCGGCAGACATAAATCAAGTTCCACTATAACACACCAGTAATCAGATTCGTGTCAACCCATAAAGCAGGAGAATAAACATTCGGAATCCTCTCCGCAACCTAATCACATTAGTCACCTCCGCTAGTTTTGTTGTTCAATTCTCGAATGAAAGGCCCGCATCAAAAAGCCATCTGACCACGGGACAGAATTGGTCGCCTATCACCGAAAATCAATCCCAGAAGACATGGCCATCCGTCCGGTGCACCACCCCGCCCTTTTAATCCCACTAATAGTGAGAGAACCAAACCGAAAATAATAACAAGACAAGAGGGTAAATCACTCAAGTGTCGGCAAACGACTTGACGTGATTCGCTAGCTTTTGCACGACAAACCAGCATCAGTCGCAGCGAAAATTGTTCTGGAAAGCCACCCATCTAGTCAAGCAGTCAGCCAGCTAGTCAGTCAGGCAGGCAGGCACCCAGTCCGTTCGTCGTCGGTTTGCCGATAGAGCACTGCGATAATAAAATAAAACCCCAATAGAATAATCCCTGTCGGAAGGTCGGAAGTCGGAGGCACTAAGCGAATAAAGGAGAAGCTTGGTTGCGTGTGGTCAGAATGACAATAAAACAAAAAGTCTCGGAATTGTTGACGGCACAATCATACTCCTACGATTCCAAGAAGTGCTGCCGGGGTAAGTATCCTATCCCGAAAGCACCAGCAAACTTCATTATGGCACCGCACTCGGGGGAAAGACCTGTGTGCTGCACGTTACGGCAACTCGGATGAACGGAGAAGGAACGAACGGATGTGGGTTGAGTGGGGCCGAAAATCCTTCGCCGCCGGTGACACACGTCAGCTCGAAAGTAGCGAGGCACGGATGGTGCGGCAACTGGTACAACAATACCAATAATAAACCTGTCACTTTATTTACCCAACCTTTACTGTATTTTTTCCGGTTGGGTGGTGACTGGCAGCCGCCCGATGTTAGGCGTTAGTTCTGTCACTTGTTTCGATCCGATTGTCGTGGCAATTTATCGCTGGGGCAGAATGGAACTGTTGGTGTACTTCTGCAGAAAGGGTGGTTTACTGTACATGGCACACCGACGGAAGGTGTGTGTGTGTGTGTGTGTGATTTTATATGTACTGCCAAGTTGAGGTGGATTGTTGAAATTTATGGGCTGCGGTGAATTCCTACGGAGACACATGACGACCGTGACGATTTACGAGGATGGGTTAATTATTTGGAATTACTTACGTATCGTTCAACTGTTATTCAATACTTTTAAAAGACAACGTAAAATCGGAGGAGATACTCAATAATGGAATAAGAAAAAAATATATAGACGGCTAAGAGTGTCATATTGCGAACACGTTCACAGGCCAAAACAAATAACTTGGCCAACAGCAAAAAAAACTCCTCGTAGGTACACTCAGGAAGTCATCAACACCAAAACCACTACCGTATTCTCTCGGCGAACATTTCTCAGCAGCGGCCGGGTTAAACCAATTTCAAGATAGGACGCTCGCTTCTCGGAACCACGAAGATCGGACCGGAGGTCCCTCGCTGTCTGCCGGAAACAACTCACGTACGGATGATAGCGGCGGCAGTAGTAGCAGCAGCAGTAGCATCGGGAGAAGGAGAAATGTACCCGATGCTATGTTCCGGTAAGCCAGCAAAAAGATTTGCTCGTGGTGCAGGATTGCGTCTTGTTCCTCTTCACGGTTCAATGCTCCATTTGAGTTGGCACGTTTTCTTTGCTAATACTTTTCCCCCCGCGATTTGCCCGACGCTGCCGCCGCCGGGTCTTCGGCCGCCTGGCAGCTGGACGAGGAAAAGCATTGCCCAAAACCTCGCAAGAAAACGAACTGTGGCAGCACGAAAAATTTAAGTCCATGGCGTGGAAAAGGCTAGAGGGGACCAATAAAATATCCTGTATCATGGACAGTTCCGAAATGGCCAGCGTCGAATGTGGCAAAACTATGTCCGGGGCCGGGCGGAAACGGTAAAAAGGAAGAAAGCAGCACATGTTCTCTTGTACTTACATGTCTCGAGCAGCAGCACTATCGTAACGAACGGTATTAAAACTGTCCATCGCTGGGCTATCATTGCTGGGCGGTGCCGGTGTAGGTACGTCCCGGGCTTCAGGAGATTGGCGGAACTGAAATTGGAAGCGAAGAGAAATAAAGAAGGAAATTATTACCACGCTGTTGAACTCTGGGCTGGTACAAGTCATTGGATAGTGTGTGTGATGTGACGTATAAAGTGCAGAAAGGGTCACGAGGAAAAGTAATTAGGTGCGGGCGGGGTGCTGGTCTGTTTGCACCAAGGGGCTTAAAAGTTATTGTTAGTGAGAACTTGAGACGACTCTGTTTGTTTGCCAGGAATCTCACTTATATGGTGTAATTGTAACTGATTGTATTTCTCTGGGAAGTATGGCGCTAATAGTTGCGACAGAGGCTATCAATTAGTGTTGGTGATATTTTTCAAGCTGTACCATGAAAAGCTGTGACATCTGTTTGAAAAGTTTTTAAACTGAATTCAGGAGTTTATTCTACAGCTTAAACAAGCACAGGAGTGCCTACCAATGCACTTGTCTAGGTATACAATGGCCAAAACTGATAAAAAGAATAATGATCAAATAAACAAAAGTGATACTGTCATAAAACGAATAAAAGTAATAAGAAGCTCAAAATGAAAAAAAATATAAATGAGCAAAGAAAGCAACACAAAATAATAAAACAGAAGAAAACATCGACACAAATAAAATTAATACACTAATTAAAACAAATAACGTAAAATACGAATCAAACGAATAAAATGAATAAAATTAACAAAATTATTAAATCGAGAAAAATGAAACGAAAAAGTTAAACAGAAGAAACAAATAAAATGCATAAAAGAATAAGATTGATGAAGAACATAATTTTAAAATGAATAAAATCAATAAAAAGGACAAAATCAATAAAACTAATGGTAAGAATAAAATAATAAACTTAGTATAGTAAAGAAGATGAAAATTAATAATATAAATAAAACGAACAAAATAATCGAAATTTAATAAAAAGAGTAAAGTGAATGGAATGAATAAAATGGGTGCAATTGTAAAAAAGAAACGAAAATAATAATTAAAGTGAAATGATGTTGATATTGTTCTAGACAAACTTAATCCATCAATAAAATGAACGGAACGAATTTTTTTAAATGAACAAAAAGAACAAAAAAAAATGTATAAAAATAGTATCATTAAAATAAATAAAGGAATTAAAAAAAAAAATAAAGGTTTAATAAATTTCATTGCCACAATATATTAAACATATTAAATGAATAAAATTACGTACAAAATTAATAAAATTCCAAAAATAAATTAAATGAAAAAATAGATAAAATATTTCAAATAAATGATAAAATTAGTGTAATAAATAAAATAAATGCATAAAATAAATAAGTTGAACAAAATGAAAGCAAAGAATGATTTAAACAAGCTTCTCAGAATAAATCAATTGATTTTTATTAATAAGATTAATACCCTAGTACATTAATATGATAAATTCAAGTGTGAAAAATTTAAATTAAAGGAAAATCAAAGGAAAATGCAAATAAAATGAATTAAATTAACAAAATTAATAAATTTAGTGAAATAACAAGAATAAGGAAAATAACGAATGTCATGAACAAAATACATACAATAATGAACCAAATTTGGAGGAATTATTCATCTAGGGCAGAGCTCAAAAAAATTGACATCGCTGCATGAACTTGAAAGAAAACGAAATTCAATTCATGCCCACTGCGATGAATGAATTTTTTTATTCGTTTCCATCGTCATTCGTTCTCCCGACGCAGCGCTTTCAGGTACGGACATGTTCGATTTCAGAAGCAAAGTGAATTTTATTTCTATGCTAGCTCTGAAAGGGATTATTGAGCAAAAGTGCACCAGATATAGATTACGCAGTTCACTTATGCTCGAAAATGTAGAAGATGGTAACTTCTGCCTTCAAACTGTCGACATAATAGCAAATGAATGCTTTGGTTGGTGAATGAATTTATATTTCCTCTGCACTCAAGCGTTCGATTCTGCATGAAATTTCAGTCAGTTGGAAAGTGAATGAATGAGGGAGGCGTTGAATCTGAATGTCGGTTTCAGTAAATGCAAGCAGAAATAGGTAGCTGATTTTGAATTTTCGTAGCACTGATCTAGGGCCAATATATAAAAACCCAATTTTTTGTGTCAGCTGGATCATCCTACCGGCCATGGGAGCACCCCTCGTTTTGAAAAATTGCCCAAACCCTTGATTTTCTTTTGAGTATATCTCCGGTTCTATTCACTATAGAATCAAATCGCAAGATGGTTTTTGAAGAAAATTGGTCAAGGTATCAAAATATTAAAATATTAATTTTCGGCGGCAGTGCTGCCAACTATGCGATTTTTTCAGTTAAATATCAAAAGTTAATTTTTCTCTCAATACATATATTTTAATTTTGCAAATTTTAATGCCATCGTGTTCGTCAGATATTTTTACATGAAAAACACATAATATCAATATATTTTGAGCCTATCCTGAGATACACTGTTTTGAAACAAAAATCGCAATTTCGCCTATAAGAAAGAAGAGAAGAGAAATGATGAAAAGCTACGTTTTTAGATTACTTCTAGCAGATCAGGATCGACTTTTATGACCGTTTTAAGATTTTCTCAATTTTGGCCAATAAAAATGGATTTTTATGAAGAAATGCGAGCTTGTTTTCTTTTTTAAACGGTGTATCTCAGGATGTGCTCATGAGATTATGTGTTTTTATGATAAAATGTCTGAGAAACACGATGGCACTAAAATTTTTAAAATTAAAATAAATGTTTTGAGAGAAAAATTAACTTTTAATAATTAACTGAAAAAAATCTCTTTGGCAGCACTGCCACCAAAAGTTAATATTTTTTCTAGACTCCTTCAACAATTTTCCTCCAAATTTGGTTTAAATCAGTGAAGGTCGATTTCAAGTTTGCATCGTTTTTTGATCATGTCGCGCGGAATGACCCAAATGTAATTAAATAAATCCAACGATTTTTATTAATAAAATAACACCCAAACACATAACTATGATGAACTTAATTATATTAATATGGGACTATATAAAACACTACCATCATCAATACCATGTCCAAACAAGCCAGGCGCTCCAAAGCATGACCGAACGCATTGTATATTTCCAAGCCTATCGATCATGGGTTACCATTCTTCAAACTACTCGAACGCTCGCCGCTTGCGCATCTTCCTCAATTGCACACAGGCTGCGTGGTCTGCTACGAAGCCGACGACCTCTTCCAGGCTCTCTGTTGAACACAGTTTTAGCAGATCTCTGTTCCGGCATTCGCGCTACATGTCCAGCCCGCCATATTTTATCAGCCTTCCGATGTGAGCATATGCGTATATTTGGTACGGCTCGTCATTCTCTGTATTCTACTGAGACGTCAAGTAATGAACACAGAATTGTTCTCTTTAACACACCAAGCGTTCGATAGCCTCCTTCAACCCCCAGGCCCCATTGCCGTACAGAACAACATGGAGTATCAGCGAACAGTATAGAGAGCGCTGTGCATGCCTGAAAGCTACAGGACTTCATCTAAATATGCAAACTATAGAAGAGCAGCTTCCACATGCCTTTCACCTCGTAGATAACGTCGTTATTACATGTTATCAGACTTCTTATGAACATCGACAAGCTTGTACCTGTGTACAAAATTTCGTGCACGCGTTCAACCTCCATTATGCTTCATCTCGATGTACAGGTTCGTCACGAACATCGAACACAAGCGAACGATGTACAAACTCTAATTGAAACATCCGTGTACGTACACCGGGTACACGAGAACGATTCGCACAAGGCAAAAAGTCAAGAGAAAACTGGTTCCACGAACCTGTGTGTACACGAGATGTACGCACACCGTGTACTTACATGGGGTTCGGTTGTTAGGCGAACATGTGCACGTGTGTTGGTACAAAATGGCATGCTTGAGTTCGTACACAAAATGTGGGTTTAATATGAGCACAGAGCCAGAGCGAACATTGTGTACGATGTTCATTTGGGAAGACTACATGTTACTAATCTTCCAAGCTATATGAATACGTCGACAACCTTTCTCTCCACCAACTACCATCTAGTTTGTCTTGACATAGTCTAAGTCAGTTCAATTCTCACAGTCTCTTTTTCAAAAATGCATTAATGCCTCTTCCACTGCTCTTCGATCAACGATCAATGATGGCGAAGTTATCGACAAAGTCGAAAAGCTCGTCAGATATAGTGATGATGGTTCCGTTTTTTTGCATCGTACCTTCGACTGTTTAATATAGAACAATAAAATAGAGAGTAGCATTCAATCCATGCTACATCACAAACGAGTCGGATGTCTCCCAGAGCAATTTGTAGGCTTGATTATAACCCATCCAACGTCACACCAACCAGCTTAATCACTTATGTCGAATTTCACATTCAAGCGTTAGAAAAGTTGGTCTCGTTTGTCCGAATCGTACGCTGCCTTGAAATCCACAAACAGATGGTGTGCTCGCAAGTCTCAAATGTATCAAGGATACGTCACAAGATAAACATCTCGTCCGTCGCGAATCGTCCTTCTCCAAACTAGCTTTGTCATTTTCCAACAAAAGGGTCAGCCAATGAGTGTAGTTTATTTCGCATCGAACCTATTGTGATAAGGGAACGAATAGATTACGACTGACTTATTGGATCAGTACCAACGCTTCACCCCAGTACCATCAAACCATGGTAAAGTACCAAATTTGCCATAATGTAGACAAAAAATTATTTAATATTATTTTGTCAGGCAATTTTTGCCACATCAACTATGAAACACGATTATCTCTGGCCCATTTTCATTTCTCGAATTCGAACTGCACAAGGAAATATATGTTACCAAAGCTCGAAGCTGAAACTGTAACAAAATTGGGAACCGAAGCAATACCCAGTAACCAACATCGACAGCGGCACATGCATCCGCGCGCTCATCAGTATGCAACCGAGAGCCGTTCCAATATTTATAGTGTACCCACCCGTCATTGGCAAAAGAAACACGTGCTTGGGCCACTCCGCACGATCCAAACAACCACTCGCTGATATAATGCAAACAAAATGTTCAACCCATAGACAACGGAGCTATATATTTAATCTCACTGTTAAACCAACAATGAAATATGTCCAAAAATCTATCGAACTGACCCAGCGGTAGCACATAGAAGAGCCGTCCGCAAAATTATTTACTTTCCGATGCTGGCTGGCGAGAATCACGTAGGTACCTACAACTGGGTCCTTCTTCAGTGTTGTCAGAGTTTATATGGCCCAATTCTCCTGAATAATCAAAGTTATGAGCTTCAACTAAGGATATTAGCAAACAAATAAAAACCTTTCCCCGCACATCACAGCAACTTTCCGTTCCAAATCCAACCGAAGCTTGACAGCAGCAACTTCAAATCCTGGGCGGTTGTTTTCTGACCATTCTACTACTTCAACATATAAATATCAACTTACAGTGCTGAATCGTCCCCCTCACATCGCAACGAGAATGATATTTGTTCAGACTGTAACCGATATCAGTTACGAGAAGTGTGCTTTGCAAGTTTTCACATCTTTGCTTTGTTCAATCCGATACTTTGTCGAAAGGATACATTACAAGAGTGCAGAGGGAAAAAAAGTTTTTTCTTTGCTTGGTGGTATTCCACATGCTCGCTGCTACTTAGGGCACACCTAGAAGCGGCGGGGGTGGCGGAGGGCCTCATGGTGTTCAATTTGTTCCAAGCAGGGACTCCATTACCATCCGAACAAAAGATCCATTCCATGCGAAGGATGCTCGTTTCGTTCGCTTGATTAGCATATTACTCGTGTAAGAAGCGGAAACCAGCTGTCCGTCGTATGTTCCGGTCGCACATGAAGGGAAAAATATTCCTGCTGGACTGCCACAGAACAACCAACCGAACAAGTATCTATGATAACTTCAAAACGATGTTTAAACATTTGTGAAAGCTAGCCGGCGGCACAGGATGGAGCTCCGGCCGGGCAAAGCCACTGCAAATCCGTACCAATAGAAATGACAAACGACTACTCCGGAGACTGCTGTGGGCGAGGGATGGGTGGTTGTGGTGGTGGTGGTGGGGCGAAGACGCGTTTGTGACAGAGGTTTTCCCCTTGAAGTTTCTCGCTTCCCAAGGGCATGCGGTTTTTGTTTTCATCTTGCTCCATGAAGGATTTCTGTACTAATAACGAGGGGGAATGCGGGGTGTGGTACGCAACAAGAGTATCAAGGAAAATGATGAGCTTGCTGGTGTAAAAACAGGATTTACGAGCAGCGATGCATCAGGCGAAAAGTTCGTGTTTGCTGCTCGTGCCGTCTAATAAGGGCCGAGCGAGATTCCTCTGTTTATTTAAATATTAAATGATTTTAAAAAAAAATGTATTTTGATGTAAAATAACTACGATTAATTGAAATTGGAGCAGGAACATTATTGTCCAATTTAAACTAACCCACGTTAGTGTTCAGGACGAGAACAGCTGGAGAGGTTTCGAACTCTAAAAAGTTATTCAATTCAGTTAGTAGCTGAAATTGAGATAAATTTGTTTTGTTTCCACTGGAGTAGTGCTGCCAAGAACAGCTGCTGCTAGTGAAGAAAAATCATAAATTTCGATAAACTGCAAATATTGTTGAAAACTTATTAAACGTTTCTATTTAGAATAACTTCGAATAACTTTTTTCAAGTATTTGGACTGTTGTAAATAGCCCAGCATAGTAAGTTTCTCTCACACAAATTAGTAAGACTATTAAGTAGAACTATTACCTTTAGTTTCAGAAGCTTTGGCGTTTACCCGAGTAAAATGATGGAAACAGCGATTCAAACTGGTTGTTTCATGCAATTTGGACTGTTCAAAATAGGTTAGAAGAATTCTAAAGATCATCGAATCGATTATATTTAAGTAACTCCAGCAGTGCAAAAAAGCATTATCTTTAATCAAAACAAGTTTCGGAACCCTTAGCCTAGTTCTAAAATATTCGACGTTTCGGACATTCTTGGTGACCTTTTTGAAGGGAAATTAAAGAAATTTTATTCTTAAATTCGTATATACAAATAAAAGAATTATTTGTATTTTCAGCGTTTTTCTGCTTATTCAAACCTAATCATTTCCAGTCACTTTTTATTGACACAAATGGACCTGTTTCAGTGTGGCCTCCGATAAAAATAGAGCAAAACGGCTGCACTATTTTGAAGGCGTCATTGTTGTCAAATTGTTCATAACGAGACAGAATAAGAATAATCTTACCAACCGTAGGGAACTGAAGGTGAACATGTGGCCGACAAAAAAAATACTTTCATAGGTTTGTACGAAATTTATATAGCATTTCTGACAGCAACGGAGAGAAAAGTACTCATGGAAATTACATTTTACCCAAAAAATGAAATGAAATGAGAACGCTAATAACAAGTATTCCAGTATTAAAAAATGCAATTATTCAGATTGAATTGTACTATGAGGGTTGAAAGTTAATTTCTCAAGATTATCCTTTTTACTTTTTGTTTCATACACAATTAGACTCTTGTTACTATGTTTTAATTGCCGCAAGGTTCTACTGTATCGATTTTTTGGCTATTTTCGGTAAATTTAAGACTAAGATTAACGAAAGCAATGAAATTGAAAGACGAATAGGTATTCTAGAGTAAATCAGTTATAAACTTAGAACGGAAAACTAGGACTAGGCAGGCTCATATGGACATGATCGAAAGGAAATGTGAAGAATCTTTTGCCTTCTGCTAAGTAGGAGTTGGGCGTTGCACCCAAGTCTACCGCATGGTCATTGAAAGAACATAACTCATCACCATGTTTTATAGCCGACGCCAGCTCAGTTCATCGATATACGAAAATGTCTGTGTATGTATGTATGTATGTATGTGTCAAATGATGACTCTCACTTTACTCAGAGATGGTTGGGCCGATGTAAACAAAGTTGTATTCGAACGAAAGGAGTCTATTATTGAATTTTATTTGGTTCGGAATTCTGGTTCCGGAGTTAGGGGTTGAACTATGCCCCAAAAGAACGATAATAATCATCAGCATTGATTGGTTTCTAGCACTACTAGGGCAACAACTCTTTTGATCAAAACATGTAATTTCTGCTTCCTAACTCTCGCATGGAAAATTGTTTATAAACAACAACCTTCATAGACAGCTAGAAATCATGACTTGTGCAAGTTTTTCTCACACAAATTAGTAAGGCTGTTAATTGGGTGTATTACTTTTAGTTTGAATAATAACAGATGATAACACTACCCGTAAAATAAAAGCTTTGACGTTTTTCCGAGTAAAAAAAATCAAAACAGAAAAAAACATATCAATTCAGATTGGTTATTTCATGCATTTTGGACTGTTCATAATAGGCTAGAAGAAGCCTAAATAACTTAGGTAAATGATTTATTGTCAATGTTTCGGATATTCTTAGTGACCATTTCCAAAGGAAATTGAAGGAATTTTATTCTTAAATACGTGTATAAAAATAAAAGAGATACCTATTCTTAGTTATCCTATATTGAGATTTTCTAGTACCGGCTACTGAATAATCTACTTCCGGACCAAAGATAAGCCATATAACATCATCGATACATCGCGTGATCTAACTAACCAACGCTCGGATGTGCATGTCTACGTACCCGCCCGGGAAGTAGAGATTAATGGTGTATCTTCCAAGAGGGGCTTAATTGCAAATTTAAGAATTCTTTGTTTCAGTCAATGAAAATTCTATAAGCAATTGCGTTCAGTAAAAATCGAGGAGTATAAGAAAACAACTTATTTCGAGCCATTCGCCGGATCTGTTCTTCCAAATCTTGTTCTTTTGAATGGGGCTCGTCTACCTGTTCGCCTTTTTGTTCCGCGAAGCATGAACTACCGTTGTTGCAAACAATGAGACCATAGAGTTACCCATTGTAGAAACAACGCACGGTGTGGAAAACGCGGAGTGAATCATAAAAGGTTTTCCTTCTGAGGAGAGACTCCGCATGAACTAACGACATATCCCGCGTATAAATAAAACGGAGAAAAACTGAAGCATTCTTTTGGGGAACGTTCCGTGGGAAAATGCTAAAGAAGGCTACGCCACCGACAACGATTAATTTCTACGCTCTTTTGCAAATTGCACTATAAATAACTTAGGTATGTGTTTGATATTTGACCATACTGGTTCCCGAAAAATAATACCCATACTTGAACCGACAATCATTGACTCACTAAAGAGTCAGTAGCAGAATAATGTGAATATCCATACACGGAAAAAAGTTATTCCCCAAATCGTAAATAAATTGCCATGAATTCTGGAACAATGACGTTTGTACGTTACGGAAAAACTGAACAAAAATCATGTGTTTATAATTATATTTAATTGCCTTTCCGTAACGCCCCCGTAACGCTTTTATTAGTGGATTTTTTTTTGTTTTGTGAAGTTCAGTCACGATTTCCGTCAATTCATTACTAAATTGATTTTCTGTACGTAGAGTAGTTCACAACTTTATGAATATTATTCCTAAAAACAATGGTTGACCCACGACGTTATTCATAGATTTAGGGACATTAGATCACAAAATCAAAACATTCTGAAAATTTTCTCGTGAACTATTTCACGAAACTCGGAATTCTATTCAATCCTCGTAAACTAATTCATTATTTCTAATATAATAGCCACGATCCAATAGCCGTGCTCGCAAAATAGTTCACAAAACCATAAAATATTATTCATATATTCGTGAACTGATTCGTGATTCCCAGTACAATAGTCACGGTCGTGCTCGCGAAATAGTTCACAAAATCATGAAGTATTACTCATGAATAAGTGAACTGGTTAATGATACCTAGTTTAGATTTACCATTTATGCTCATGAAATAGTTCACGAAATCATTTTATTCATGTAATCGTGGTTCATGATTTACGATTGTATTTTGCGTCATATTTAGAAATTATTCCTAATCATTAACGTAACGAAATTTTCACGTGAAATATTTCACTAAATTTGGAGTATTATCCGTGGAATCATTTTTGTCCCATGGATTTTTTCATGAAATATCTAGCTGCTAGTGACCATTAATAGGTACGAGCAGTAGATATAAGAAAACTATTAATTTGATAAGGTTCAGTGTGATGTCTGGACAGAAAACGAAAACTGCGCTGAGCACCTCAAATCGTCTTCGTGATATAGTTCACAGAGCAAGATACCGCGAATCAGTCACACTTTTATGATCCAGTTCATATTGTCACGTTACTCCTAATAAAAAAAAACGAAAATAACAAATAACAAATTTAACGCAACTTATCATAAACGTAATCAAACACCAAAATATACAGCGAAGCAAGTCTAAAAAATACCAATTTGTTACCGTACACTTCACCGTAAACACATTACGAATGAAAAATTTATCATTTTGGATGATGAATCGTACTTTACATTTTCGCACCACGGCTATTACACATCTGGTCGTGAGCATAGCCACGATTATAAGATACATGAAACTTCGTTGAGAAGGGAAACAACAGTTAAAGATTTAGGGGTTCTTCTCGATTCCAAGCTTACTTTTAAGGACCACATTGCTTATATTTCATCAAAGGCGTCAAGAAGTTTAGGATTTATTTTTAGAGTTACTAAGCATTTCACTAACGTGCAGTGTTTAAAATCGTTGTACTGCTCGCTGGTTCGTTCTACACTTGAGTATGGTGCAGTCGTTTGGGCTCCTTTTTACCAGAACAGTATTCAACGCATCGAATCCATTCAGCGTAAATTTGTGCGCTTTGCACTGCGTCACCTACCTTGGAGCGACCCTCATAACCTTCCTAGATACGAAGATCGTTGCAACCTCATTGGCTCGAAACGCTGTCTTTGCGTCGCGATGTAGCCAAAGCGTCTTTTGTTTCCGACTTGTTACTGTCTCGCATTACCTGTTCTGTTTTGCTCCGTCTTCTCAACATCGACATTCGTCGACGTAGTCTTCGTTCCTACTCTTTTGTTCGACTTCCCGTGTCTCGTACTAATTATGGTAAGAATGAACCCGTCAATAGTATGTGTAGAGTCTTTAACCATTGTTATAACGTGTTTGATTTCAATTTGTCTCGCTCTGCTCTTAAGAAATTGTTTTCGCTCGTCCTTTCTCGTACTTAATAGAGCTAGCCTAAGATCTTTATAAATGTTATGAATGTACTGTATTAGTAAACTAGTGTTTAAGAAGTGTTAAATTTAAGCAGTGTTTTGGTGTTAATTTTTGTATCATTTGGTTTTGTTAACTGTTGGTACTTTGAAAAGATGGAGGTTTTGTGCCTACGGGAGAGGGAGTGTTGAGAATCCACTCCCGCGGGCTTTTCCCTCCCAATAAAGATAAAGATAAAGCATCAAGACACCATAAACTATGATGACATAGACGCCAACAAGAGAAAAGCAATCGACCCACAAGATGCACTAGGCGAGCAGACAAATGTTTCGCCGCTGCGAAAGAAGGTATTCCCGCGCAATAGAGAGCTGCGTGGACGAGATCCGAAGGATACACTTCCGTACACTTCACTTCACTTTACAGTTTCGCACCTAAAAAGGAGGGGAAACGATGGCAATTTTATAAAAAATCGAATCCAAGTATCCAATAAATCCTATTACAATGAAATCCCTTCGAACTACTATTTGATGATGAGATCCTCCTACTGCATCGAGATACCTCTGTGCATATGGCAATACTATATCTACAAGTAACCCATGTTTCATCCTTAGCGACAAATTAAGTATCTTTCTACAGCCTCGTTTAAGTAACACTTCCTGCGCCAGGAAGACGAGAAAATGAAATTGAGCAGGTGTCTGGCTCAGATCCGAGTCCTGTCCTTCCTTTTCCACCACAGTTCGTGGTCGACCGTCACCTACAATGGAGAGCGGCCATGCAGTATAGGGTGTTCTATCTTGCCGAATGGAAACACTCATGTACACATACGCTGCCGCCGCAATGATTTCGTTGGTCTAGAGCCAACGCTTCGCCGAATAACGGAGAGCAACGTAAACGTACTGCTGTAAAGGGGCGATATGTCATGGTGTCCACACCCGGAACGTGCAGCTCGAGCGACGGCCCGTCTTCTGGGGTTGGATCTCCAGTCTGGTGGTGACCTTTCGACAATAAATTGCACTTTGTTGCTGCCGAGCTTCGTGCCGATAAACCAAAGAGCACTGCCTGCCTGCCTCTGCCGCTCGCAGAAAGTATGTCTGTGTGTGACACGTAGCGGCAAGCGGCTAGCCGCATTATCACTATTAGCTCGGAAGGGGTTCAGTTCATTCTGGCAAACCGTACCAACCCAGCTTACAACTATCCTAACTAACTAGACATAATGTACTAAGATGCATGATCATTTACGTAGGTGTTATAATAATCAGGACCATGTCACGGTCGACCGGTGAAGGTTAATGGTGAGTTAGGTTTGGGGAATCAATTGAATCCTCGCATTTAAGAACATTGCTTCAAAATGGTCGGAACGAAATTGTCCCCCTGTTTAGTAGAAATAATGGAAAACCATAGAACAGGGCAACCGTCAGGCATCAGTCGTGTGGGTGAAAAAAGTGCTTCAACGGTGGAGAAGGAAGCACCGAACAACAAAAGTACCTATCACTGCAAAAGGAAAGTCGTGCTTTATTACCAGATGCCTTTCTAAGCTCTTTCCGTCGCCGCCGGTGCACGAGTGTGAAACTAAGGACTCAAAGAAGCTTTCGTCGGAGTGGAAAAGAAGAATTATTTTCTTTTTTTCTAAATCACCTTCCAGTGCGATTGTACTTTTTCTTCAGCAACCCGCTTTAGTGAATGCTTTCGGCTGTAACTATGTTGTACATCAAACTGGTTGAGTAATGCAAAAGATTGAGGGACCTCTACAAAATTTTCAAGTCAATTTTTTTTGTTGGTTTTAGGGCCTTAAAATCTTGTACTAAAATATGGATGACGACGAAATATCTTAATGTTAAATACCTATTAATGTCGCGGTTTATTGTACCTGTTGTTACGAATGTCTGAGATTTCAACCTACAAGAACATATCGCTTGCCGTACGAGATACTTTTCCGGTAATTGGTATTTGCGTTTCTGTTTATTTAAGAGCATTTGTTTGATTAGTGGCCGTGTAAAATTCAGATCCCGACAAGTACTTGAACTTTTTGAAGCATCGTGTTTCATCGCAAAATTGTGATTTTGTAAATATTCACACAAAAAAGATTTTTTTCCGTACTGACTCAGACCACGCCATCTGAATAACTAAAATGTTTTGTCGAAACAATCTTTTCGATTTACGTTTGTACACGTATTGGTTAAAAAAAGGATAATCGCATTTAGTGGTTGAGTATCAGTTCTAAAACTGTGTCAGGATTTGGTTGTTATTTTGTTTACTTTTGAAAAAAATCTGAACCACACTCTAACTCCTACAAGGGCGACCCTATGTACCGACACAATTAGTTTGTTATGCAAGCATGCCATTTTTCTATGAACTATTAACACAAACTATAAAAGAAGGAATTTTGTTAAGGTTAAATTAAAAAAGCCTCAAAATGGAGCTATTTTGGATGCAAAAAAAGCAATTCTGTCGGTACCCTTCCCGATCGGAATGAAATAACAAGGGTATAACGGTATAAAATTTATTTAAATAAATTAATGTAAATAACAGAAAATTATATCAAGTAACAACGCGGAATATAGTTTTGAAATCTTTTTGTTATGTATTTTTGATCGGGTTTACACCAACTATTTATAAATCAATCAGTACATTTGGAGCATTTTTAGAATACTATAGATTGATTTTTATGCAGATGTTGTCGAAGATATGCAAGAAAACTGCTTCTCTTAGTTTTAAATATGACCGTTTCTCAGGACGTCCTCAGTCGAACCGCAACTATCTATAAAATCGAATTAAAATATCTGTGTAATTTGTAAAGTAACAATCTACGACCAAATAGTTTCCTGTATTGAGCATGACACTGCGCCCAGTAGTGATCGATGTACAGAAAGAAATCATGGGAATCAACTGAATTAGATCGTCAAGTAGAAACCAAAACTGCACCCGTGATCTTGTGCCGTTAGAAACTCCAAAGCGCACATATGAAAAATGGAAATTAAATGTTCCAACACGGGAAAAAATATTGATGACAATAGCGACAGACAGATAATTTTCCTTGAAAAAGGCCACGGAAAACGGCCGAAACGTCGGACAATCAAAAAATAAGTCGTTTGATATTTATACAAGACTGCGAAAACCAATACCCAAACATAATACATCCCCAGTCGATCAAAAAGATATAATATAAGATGCTCGCCAAAGTTCTTCTGGTGGTGGTTGCTGCCTTGATGTCTGACATCTAATATCATTCCTTGCTACTTGTTTGTATGGGGCACGAATGCGAACTCTCCCTTGTTGGCGTTAGCTTCCTCACTGACAGTGGTGGCTGTTGATTTTGAGGTACTTAGCGCAACGTTTTCAGTTGTTATTATTGCCATTATTGCAAATTTGGCAACCGTCCGTGGCTCCAACAATGGTACATGTCATTGTGTGTTTTAGTTTATTTCCACAGATTAGCGTTCCTCAGGGGTTTCTGAGCGGTGTTGTCCGTAATATATTCTGTTTTCAGAGCCTCTTCTTAATATGTGCAGAGTTCTCAGTGTAATTATACTACCACATTATGTTTGGTATTGCAGGGTTAGGTAGAAATGAATTTCTCGGTCCGCCCGCACTCACACCACAAAAAATGGCATTTGAAAAGAATTCATGAAAAAAACAAGTTACCTTTGGTTACCTAAAACTACTACAAACGGTTATCCTGCCATTGTTCTGATTTTAAGAACTTATAAAGGAATCGAAACTTTGGATTAGTTTAGCAATATAATGCAAGCGCACTTCTTAGAATTTCAACATTATTCTTTCAATGGCCATCTTGCAAGATCATGTATCCCAACCTAAATTTTTCCATCCTCTTTTACATGGAGATCTTAGTTTCAGCATTGTCACACACAACCATGTGTTTTAAGTTGCTATGAAAAATTAATCTCTCTGCTTTGGCCAATTTGTGGCATCTCATCAGTACGGAATAGTTATGGTCGAATAGGATAAAGGTGACTTCCGAAAGCCTAAGCTCCATTTTCGCCTTCTTTCAATTTTTATTGTAGAGGTTTTAACGGTCGCCTCTTTTCGGATTGGAAAAATCTCTTTAAAAAAATCTCTAACCCTATGTGCAGGGTTGGGAATCGAACCCACGTGAGCTGCGTACAAGGCAATTGATTTGCCAACTACGCTATATCCGCTCCTTGATTAATCGAATTTAATTATATTTTCATGGGATCTTGTGAACGCCATTTATTACTTCGCGCGAAGATCTTCTTGTTGGTCACTAAGACCGCTTTCTCTTGGTTTATCGTTTTCATCCATCGTTTTTTTTTTGTCATATATTTATCGATGGTGGTGCTGGCTGTTGATTTGAAGGTAACAGACGCATCACACATCTCCGTAGTTCGATAAGAATTAATTGCTAGAAGAATGGGGTTAAATAGGTATAAGGGTACACCATAGTAACAAAAGAGGTTTTATGATAGTTTTATAGCCACTGATAAAACTTAGATTGCACTTGTAGTATGCTATAAAACTTCAATTGTTACTTGGGAAGTAGGTATAGGGGCTTAACTTTGGTATGTTAATGCAGAGGTCACTCGTATTGCGTGAATTAGATACACGGTAGAGAACAACGTTGACGACTGTCATTTCGGCTGTTTCCGTAAATCAACTGTATTAGTTAGTGTTGTTCTGCGAAAACGGATTGTCTTTCGTCCTCGGTACAGTATAATTAATCAATGTAAAAAAATGTTAAGTGAGTGTTTTCTTACATAACAATTAATGCTTAATTTGTTTTTAAAAAAATATACCGATATCAACATGAAACATACGCTTGGGGGCACGATAGATCAGTCGCTGGAGGCACTATAAATCACTATTATTATGGATTTTAGAATTATTCTAGCAGAGAAATTGTGCGTAATTTCGTGCGAACAACGCCAAAACGAAGTGAAGAGCACATAAAGAACGCAATTGCGTAGTATTATTCGTATTCGAACATTACGTGCACGTGTGAAAGGAAAGTGATCGTCATCAATGAAAGCGCGTCAGATATTTTACGTGAATTAACAATATACTAATTTAAGGTGTTGTTGAAGGCGATAATTGAAAAAAAGATCGAAAAATAGAAAGAAAGGAATAAAAAATGCTCCGAAGCGCAAACGTGATTGTCGGTAAGCCAAGGATCCACGTGAGCCAGAATGCACAACTTCAATTCCAAACTCTGGCGACGACGAAGACACCGCAAAAGTCATTCCCAAGTGCAAAGCCTGACGCAGCTGCTGAAAACAAACGGTGATTGTTCACATCATTTGCCCCTTCCTCATTTTCTTACCTGAATGACGTCAATGGATTGCATGTATTATTTGTGTTAATATTTTTTAAATAATCTGCAGTATACATACTCTTAAAAAAAAAATTGAACCGCTGATTTTCTAGGTGTGTACATTGTTTTATTTAATCTCGAATATAGTGACCCATTGTACCCCCAGATTTTTAATTTAAAAAATCTTTCGCTTTTTTGGATTTAGTTCGAAAAAATTTTAGCCAAACTTAAAATCATTATTTCCAAAACGTTGTCGTATGTATAACCTTTCCAACGAGTGCTTGTCAAAATCTGTGCAAAAATACCATCGCATGAGCTAGCCAAAGAAAAGTGATCTACTTGACCCCACTCAAGTGTACGCGGGGATAGATCGTGCAGAGATCCGCCATTCTTCTCATCATCTATACAAACATGTTGCATACTGCAATATTACTTCCTAAGGAAAATTTTTCTTTAAAACTACGTTGTGCGTAGAGGGTACAAATTCTAATTACATAAATCCAGTGGTTTGCCTGCTGCATGTTGTCCTCCATAGTAAAACTTTCCACCATAACGAAGGAGGTGAACCTTATTAGTACAGCATTACGCGTATGGTGAAATTGAATTTCGGACGACTTCCGTAAGTCTAAGCTTGCCTTTTGCACTTTTAGTAAATGTTACACATCGCGAACACTAGGGCAAATTGGGCAATATTTGAAACAGACGGCCACTATATTGTACCGAAGATTGTTCACATTTTGCTGATGAACTTTACCCGTAATGAAATAAACGATTCATATCGGAGCGATGCTCAGACTGACTTGGGGCGTACAGAAAAAAGATTATAGAATCGATACTTATTACTTGTTCCGGCACAACAATATCTGTAAAATCGACAACGTGTACGGCAGCAATACAATCAAAGTACCTTAGATCTGAGTCGTTTTAAATGAACCTGATAGACGGGAAACCTTTTCCTCTTCTTCGTTTAATTTAATTCGTTTAATACTGAGAGAAAGTGGTGTGGGACAGTGGGACTAGATTCAGAGATAACACCATCAATTTCGATATCGCGCGATGGTATATAAACGTGATACTGATGCGTAAAGAGTTCGCAGGGTGTTATCTATCTTGTTAGATTGTGCAGGATTACCAATGCTAACGCGAAGCTTACCTTTGTTAACTTACAGGATCTCTTTTAATGCAAAGAGTCGTGCGGTCAAATCCCTTGCAATTCACACAATATTCAGTGGCTTTACTATTCACCTGAAAAAACTATTCTAGGGTAATTTTTGAGGAAATTGAGAAACGGGAATCAGTTGAATTTGGTCGTGTGAGATGGAAGAATCTGTCTAACTATCCTCTATCTCATCTAAGGTACACAATAAACCAATATGCTATTTAACCCGTTTTTAAGGGGGGGGGGTTATAAGGGTTTCAGCGTGAAAAAAACAATTCTTTGGTGATTTTTTTAGAAATTTGGGTGAAGCGAATTTATCAAAAATGTTGGGCCTATAATGTATCATTTAAATAACATTCTGTAATTTATTCAAGCAAAAATATCGACAAGCGAATCGGTGACGGTGCTTTTTGTAGAACATCTCTGGAAAAAACACGATTTGCAGTGCAAACTGCCTTTCAAAAACTACTTAACCGATTTTTTTCAGTTTTCCAGGCTTACCGTCTTCCACTCTTCCATTCTTCCAGACTTCCAGTTTTCCAGTTTTCCAGTCTTCCAGTCTTGCAGTCTTCTAGTCTTCCAGTCTTGCAGTCTTGCTGTCTTGCAGTCTTCCAGTCTTCCAGTTTTCCAGTTTTCCAGTCTTCCAGTCTTCCAGTCTTCCAGTCTTCCAGTCTTCCAGTCTTCCAGTCTTCCAGTCTTCCAGTCTTCCAGTCTTCCAGTCTTCCAGTCTTCCAGTCTTCCAGTCTTCCAGTCTTCCAGTCTTCCAGTCTTCCAGTCTTCCAGTCTTCCAGTCTTCCAGTCTTCCAGTCTTCCAGTCTTCCAGTCTTCCAGTCTTCCAGTCTTCCAGTCTGCCAGTCTTCCAGTCTTCCAGTCTTCCAGTCTTCCAGTCTTCCAGTCTTCCAGTGTTCCAGTGTTCCAGTCTTCCAGTCTTCCCGTGTTCCAGTCTTCCAGTCTTCCAGTCTTCCAGTCTTGCAGTCTTGCAGTCTTGCAGTCTTCCAGTCTTGCAGTCTTGCAGTCTTCCAGTCTTTCAGTTTTCCAGTCTTCTAGTCTTCCAGTCTTCCAGTCTTGCGGTTTTCCAGTCTTCCAGTCTTCCAGTCTGCTAGTCTTCCAATATTCCAGTCTTCAAGTCTTCCAGTCTTCCAGTCTTCCAGTTTTCCAGTCTTCCAGTCTTCCAGTCTTCCAGTCTTCCAGTCTTCCAGTCTTCCAGTCTTCCAGTCTTCCAGTCTTCCAGTCTTCCAGTCTTCCAGTCTTCCAGTCTTCCAGTCTTCCAGTCTTCCAGTCTTCCAGTGTTCCAGTGTTCCAGTGTTCCAGTGTTCCAGTGTTCCAGTGTTCCAGTGTTCCAGTGTTCCAGTGTTCCAGTCTTCCCGTCTTTCAGTCTTGCAGTCTTCCAGTCTTGCAGTCTTGCAGTCTTGCAGTCTTCCAGTCTTGCAGTCTTGCAGTCTTCCAGTCTTTCAGTTTTCCAGTCTTCTAGTCTTCCAGTCTTCCAGTCTTGCGGTTTTCCAGTCTTCCAGTCTTCCAGTCTGCTAGTCTTCCAATATTCCAGTCTTCAAGTCTTCCAGTCTTCCAGTCTTCCAGTTTTCCAGTCTTCCAGTCTTCCAGTCTTCCAGTCTTCCAGTCTTCCAGTCTTCCAGTCTTCCAGTCTTCCAGTCTTCCAGTCTTCCAGTCTTCCAGTCTTCCAGTCTTCCAGTCTTCCAGTCTTCCAGTCTTCCAGTCTTCCAGTCTTCCAGTCTTCCAGTCTTCCAGTGTTCCAGTGTTCCAGTGTTCCAGTGTTCCAGTGTTCCAGTGTTCCAGTGTTCCAGTCTTCCCGTCTTCCAGTCTTCCAGTCTTCCAGTCTTCCAGTCTTCCAGTCTTCCAGTCTTCCAGTGTTCCAGTCTTCCAGTCTTCCCGTCTTCCCGTGTTCCAGTCTTCCAGTCTTCCAGTCTTGCAGTCTTCCAGTCTTGCAGTCTTGCAGTCTTGCAGTCTTCCAGTCTTGCAGTCTTGCAGTCTTCCAGTCTTTCAGTTTTCCAGTCTTCTAGTCTTCCAGTCTTCCAGTCTTGCGGTTTTCCAGTCTTCCAGTCTTCCAGTCTGCTAGTCTTCCAATATTCCAGTCTTCAAGTCTTCCAGTCTTCCAGTCTTCCAGTTTTCCAGTCTTCCAGTCTTCCAGTCTTCCAGTCTTCCAGTCTTCCAGTCTTCCAGTCTTCCAGTCTTCCAGTCTTCCAGTCTTCCAGTCTTCCAGTCTTCCAGTCTTCCAGTCTTCCAGTCTTCCAGTCTTCCAGTCTTCCAGTCTTCCAGTGTTCCAGTGTTCCAGTGTTCCAGTCTTCCCGTCTTCCAGTCTTCCAGTCTTCCAGTCTTGCAGTCTTGCAGTCTTCCAGTCTTGCAGTCTTGCAGTCTTGCAGTCTTGCAGTCTTCCAGTCTTTCAGTTTTCCAGTCTTCCAGTCTTCTAGTCTTCCAGTCTTCCAGTCTTGCGGTTTTCCAGTCTTCCAGTCTGCTAGTCTTCCAATATTCCAGTCTTGCAGTCTTCAAGTCTTCCAGTCTTCCTGACTTCCAGTATTCCAGTCTTCATTCAAGTTTGATATGAATATATATCAAATTCGTTACTAATACTTTTTGCATGTATCAGGCAACTAGTAGTTGGGAAATCGGATTCTGAGATGATTATGACTTTCATTGGTTTAGTTTTCGATAAAAATACGCTGAAAAAAAATTCAGTTTGGACAACGAAAAGTTTTTTCAAATAACTTTTTTTCCTTGAATGTGCCCAACTTGGTTTTTTGACGGTAAGTAGGGAACATAATTACCTAACTTGAATTTTGTTTTTCATCCAAATCAAAGATGGGGTTTTTTTGTAAATCGACCTTAAATTTTTAAAATCGATTTTTTTAAGTGTAGGAGTCGATGAAGAATTTTTTCAATATTTTTATTCAAAAATTTTGACTAATTTTATAAAAATCACTCATACAACATTTTTTTATAGGATTTGTCATTTTTAAACTAGTCATTTGAAAAAAAATTGGCAAAAAAGTTTGACCCTTTTCAAAAGACAGTCTAGATCATTTTTGGAAAAACAAAGTATGCAATGTGGCTTTTTGTGACAAAGTTCTCATGTACAGAAAGTTCCATTAAAATCTGAGAGAGTGCTACCAACATTCGTTCGAGTTGGTGCGAAATTCGTCATATATCTTGAAACACTACAGTCACATGTGATAACTCCCTGTTGCCCCCTGTTGGCCAAGAGGCTCGAACTTTAAAGGAAGCAGACTTTGATAATCGCACACACATGAGCTCGTGTTACCGAAAATCAACATTTTTATCGGAAAATGCGAAGTTCAATGGAACACTAGTTTGGGATCGCAAACATCAGAATTACTCTATTCTATCCAAATATTCATTACCCATTAGATCCCGCAAGATCATGCTGATGATTCTGATATGAAATTTACCACTGAAAGCTGATTGTTGTTTTTTATGAGTGCATCCAAGACTTTCATTTCTCCCCCCGAAAGAAAAATTTACAATAAAAACACCCATTAAGACATTGCACTGCACTAGCGCAGTAAAAAAAACTTCTGTAGTTTCTCAACGGAGACCCTCTTCCCCTCCCCTCCGCTCACCACCCCACCCACCACCATTCCAATCCACTTGCACCGTAATGTGCGGGGTTTGCAATGGCAAAGTTTTACGCTGCACGAAATTTACTCCGGTTCAGCGAACCTACGCTGACACAACATACCGACCTATCGCAGTCCCCCTCCCCCCTTCCGGACCAACCCACCTCTTCAGAACTGCTTCCTGTCCTGGAGGATCGTGTATTGAGGAAAAGTATCTCTCCAGTGTTGTTGATGGCGCTTTGTGAAGAATTACAACCGCCATTTTCCGACCAGCAGCTGTGTGCTGTTTTTGGGGGAAACTTTTCCATCAGGGCGCGCTGGCTGGCTGCACTTGACTTGTAGTCGTTTACCGTTGCACCTTTCCGTGGTGATTATTATTTAGTTGTTTCGCGATGTGTACAAGCAAACCCAACACCTCTCCGCGCCTTTGTCGAAACTTTATTTTAGCAACACCCGACACTCGTTAAGGAAGGAATCCCCATTGACTCTGAAGGGGAGGGGAGGGGTTCTCGTGGGAGTAAAAAGGAGTGCCTGAGTGAGCTGCAGAACGTTTATATGATGTGCCACTTGTGTCGGATTCAACAAAGCACTTCGGCATTATGGTTTCCGACAGTTGTTTGAAAATTGCTGTTCCATAAACAACGGTTTACTGGGTCACGCAATACGTCCGACTGTCAGAGTTCATTCCGATTCGGGAATTCAATCGAAACAAACCCATCGCCAGCAAAAAGTCACAAAGCCAAATGCGGATATCGCTTCGAATTACACGTGACACTTCGTGGCACACTGCGCACGCTACACTTTATAGGTAACAAGCCAAATCGCTAGTGAAGCGTAAGCACAAATATCTTCGCCGGGCTGGGAGTGAGAGGTAGAGGAAGTTTTTCAACAGCCAGCGATAAGCTTCCCGGTTTTATCCTACTGCTGCTGTGGGAGCAGAAACACTTACCCGTAGCTCTAGAGTGGTGCTTCCGGGTAAGAGTCTTTCAAGAATCGATGACGTGGAAGACCGTAGGTTCGCACTTTTACGAACTACACATACACACACACTTACGTACACACTAGAGGTTTCGAAGCGGGTCCCTGTTGAACGGAGAAAACTGTCAAAATAAGGGTATAAATCATCCACGGATGGCAATATTTTTTTGGCTTGTCTTTTCTTGCTTGCTCATGTGATAGTTAACTTCGGGTTGTTCGGTAGGATAACATTAGTGCGGGATTTAGTGGGGAACATTGACAATAAATTCAGGGTTTGCAGCAGGGCTAATCGCATAATATGTACTAGTCACAGGACAAAAAGATGTTTATAATGGTCTGCTATATGTTTTATTTGCACATTTACATGAATATTTCAAACAAATTGACCATGCAGTTAGACGATGGGGCGTAATTGGCGCAGTTGGTTTGAAGAATAAGGATATAGGAACTTAGGAGTTAACTTATCCTCTGATTTTTTAGGCTAAAAGAGATACGAAACAACTTTAGATAAAATGTGTGTGTCAGGGTCGAACTAATCGAAAAAAAAGCTTTTTCTGTGAATCTTTTCATTTTTTCTATACAGTGCACGCCATTTGAAGACAAAACATCCTATTGGAAATCCCCCTTAATGATATTACATTTTATTGATAAACTGTCGAAAAATACTGTTACATCAGTGCACTTAATCGACTATTGGCTTCGATTTAACGCAGTGTGCGACAAACATTACGAATTAGGTTTTGGACACCCTTCTCAAAAATGGCTGCCCAACCTAACACTCGAATATCGATTTGCTAGTATATTTAACATCGTGCGTTGTTGTTTCAATGATGTAATAGCCATTATTGTTCAATATTCTAATCGTAAAGTATATTGCCATCGAAATGATGAACATTTTATTCGCAAAGTGTTTATGGTGAAGTGTACTGCAGCAAAGTGGTAGTTTTACGAAATTTTTCCCTCTATATTTTGGAGCGCGCTTATGTTTTTGATAATTACGTTTTTTCTTCTTTAATATTCAGTGGGTAGCTTCAACTACCAAATCTTCGTGTGAAGTTGTGTGAGTTGATTGTACGGTATTGTTTTCGAGACTTGACAGCTCATTTTTCTTTGTTCTGGTGCTTAGGGGTGATTGGTTTGTCTTTGAACACTTGAAGAATTTCTGTTGCACTGAGTCGTCCGAACAGATTGGCGACAGATTTACATTAATCCAGCTTGTACGACGTTTTGTTTGTTTTCGCAAGTAGCACTGTCACGGTGTTCGTAACAAGCGCGTTTTTTTGCTCCGATCTCGCCTCCTTTTGATTTCAAAGAATTTAGAAGATTTTTGGGAAAATGGAAAAGACGGATCTGAAAGATTCGTTTTGGCCCGTACTTCATCAATATGGATATTTTTGGTTTGACGAGTAGACGCCAAATATCGATGTCTGACGCCACTTTGAAATCCGAGGTAGCGACTACCTACCATTGCTACATTGTCAGTGCACAGTGGTCCACAATGTGAATTTAGCAGGAATTTTCACTTTTTGTTAAAATTTAATTAAAAAACCTTACGATTAGTTTAGCAAAGTTGTTGTACTTTGCAAGGCCCTTCTTTATGTTTAAACAGAAGCTAGGGTGGTTCTAATTTTAGCAATATTTAAAATTTAACTTTTTAACGGTTCAAGATAGAGCTTAACTGTCTTCGATGAAGTTGTAGAGCAACACATTTTAGACAAATTTTATACTTTTCATTGTACCAGAAAACCAAATGTAAGCTTTAGGGTGTTCCTTCAAAAAACTTTTATAGTTTTTATTTGGCACTAAAATACCCTTTGGACATCTTGAAGATTATTCTAGGGCGAAAAATTTGCTTTAAAACACCAACTACTAAACTTTTCGCGTCAAAGTTATAAGAACTTTTACATAAAAAATATAACTGTTTCGAATAGCATTATCTCCGATTAGGGCACTTACCAATAATTACCGTTGCTGTCTTACGAAATGCATGGTTTGTAATATGATTCACCAAAAAAATCCAAATACGATATTTTGTATATCCTGCAAAACTCACTCAAAAACAAATTATTTTTTAGTAAAAAATATATATAACTTTCTAACGAAAGAAGCTAGAACTTTGGTATTTTGAGACAAATTGTTCTCCTTCAAAATATCTAAAAGTATTTCTAAAGTGATCTTAATGAAAAATCAAAACTGCAAAAGTTATATAAAGAAAACAATTTTTTAAGAAACACCCTATTTTTTGGCAAATTCCTTATACAATGAAAAGTACACGACATAGAAATCCAGTGCCCTCGACAAAGTTTTTTTAAATTTTTTTTTTCCTAAATTTTCTGGAAGATAGCCAAACTCAATCTCGAACCATTAAAAGGTAAATTTCCTGATTTAAAAAAAATTAGAACCGCCCTAACCACTATTTAAAATAATAGAAATTTATTGTAAAGCGCAATATGTTATCATGAAAACGAAACTATATTTTTATATTGTCCGCCGTGAATGTAATTTAAACATATGACAAAGTGTCAATTCAAACTTTTCTCAAAACTATATCAATTTTCATTTTTTTCAAGTTTTCTTTCGGATGTTTTCAGAGCTTTTGAAGACGAACATTTTCTTCTAACACATCAAAACTCTAACTGCTATTAATGAAAAGATATAACCACTTTATTTTTTTTTTTAGAGTTGTCCTACTGGAGCTGTAGAGCTAGGTTCTCGGAAGGACTCCCCGTCAGAATCACACACTACAATTGCAGACGAGACAGGCAATGGCGCCCAATAAAACACTTAGCTTTAGGCCAATTGTAGCGGGCCGTGATTCTGAATGTGATATTCATTGTACGGTTCAGGTATGTGCGGGCGTAGAGACTCGCGATCGCGTGTATCATCGCGAGGGGCTCGAACATTTGTACGTTAACGTGTTTGATCGCTTGTGCGTTTGTATGTCGCGTGTGCTAACGTGTATGAAAATTCGCGTGTATAAATTTTATATTAAAACCGTTTGCCTTTCGCATATTCGCGTGTGTTCTAAAATGATCGCGCACGGACCGTGAATCTAATATTTAATTTTTCGTGTGCGGTTCAGATTCTAGAACAAAGTGGGTTCTTCCATATCACTAGAGTTCACAGTTATGTCGCAATGGAACATGCTATCTAGTAGATATGAGCTTTATTTTTTGATTTGTATAGCTGAATGCATGGACCTAAGTTGCTAGAATGGAGGGTAAAGATTTTAGGACGTGATCACGCGCGTTTGCAGGTTCGCGTTTGAGATCGTGTTTGCAACCTCGTAAGTACTAAAACGTTCACATTATTACCGGAGTGTTATCAAGTTTGCGCGATCGCGAACGTAGGTATGCGTAGATGATCGCGAAGAGCTTAAGCATTTGTATGTTTGTTTGTTGAGTGTATGTGACTTCGTGTGTATAAATTCGATTTTTATACCGCCATGGAACGCGTAGTTTATTGGATATGAGCATCATCTTTTTGATTAGTCCACCTGAAGGTATTGGGCTTATACTACTAGGGCCGAGAATAGGGGTTTCTGGACGAAACCGATTCATGATTGCGCGATCACTGGCATTTGGATGTTCACTCTTGAGACCGCGTTTGTGAATTTATAAGTGCTAAACCGTTCACTTAGTCACCGGGGTGTTATCCTGCTTGCGAGATCGTGGATGTGATTGTGCGTGGATGATCGCGAAGCACTCGAGCGTTTGTATGTTGACGTTTCTTATCTTAGAGATCCAAAATATGCAACAACATTTTTTTTTATTTTGCGCTGTCTGACGCCCTTAAAAGAAATTTAGAAAGTAATCAGAAAGGGTTATGAGGCTATATCTAGAGACTAAGGTAGAATATTTTAAGAGCTTCGGTTTATTAAAAAGAAAAAAAATATGTTCCGATTTGGTAAATGTCCCTGTTTTATCAACCTATAATTCACCAAGGGGCTGTTAAAAACGGGTCTTCACTGTATTATAAATTCCATTTGACAAGATCTCGATTCACCTCTTTATTGTGGTAGGCAAAATTCCCGAAATATGCATATTGTTTCCGTGTTCTACAGTGGTGTAACTTCTTAACTGATAGTCCAACATGAAGACACCATTGCTCAACAGCACATAAGCCTTGCTGCATCAAATCAAAAAGTGTGTTAATGCATTATCGTCGGCGAAATTATATGTCGGAAACCCAAACTCGTTACGTTTCCTTAACAAGCCATCGGCGACAAGATTTCATAAAAGGGGTGACCACCTTGAAAACAACCGCAGACATTCAGTTTCCTTATCTCTACTTGTAACTAACGATTAGCAGAGATGTCGATTGCTAAGCATTGCGTGTATCAATTTCGTAGGTTCTCCTGAGATACACGAACAGTTTCTGGTAGCAACCATCAACACAGTGATTGTCCAAATTCGACGAGCTGTGTCTTTCAGTTAGATGAACTCGGATCTCCGGACCGCAGAAAAGCTCATCAAAATTTGAGCGATTTTTACCATTGTTTTAAAAAAAGACGGTAAAAAGTGGTTAAAATATGTATACGTTGTTTTGCTACAAGTTTGTTTAACCATATCTTAACCCAATAAAGTAATCATCTGTACAATTTTGCATTTCACTGTAACAGACTCTATTGGGTTTCGGTTTCATCCTTCTGCTCACCCGGAAGAAGCAAAACCATTTGTTTTCCTAAACTCAACTTTTGCCCCGGCCAAAACATGACTGAAGACATTTCGTAGATTGCATAAAATACGAAGCCCATCAATCCGCCTTCGCAAGCTTCATTTATCAACACCCAATTTGCAGCATTTCACTCACGCTGTCAGTCATCTGCCAAAAGTTTACCGAATTTTGATCAAAATTTAGAAATTTTGGCCCATCGCTGGCTACCTGAAGGCGGCTGCAGCATCTCCCTCGCTCCCATTGGCGAAGATTTCTATTATCAAGATAGCTGTGATGATGTTTGTCAGGAGAGTGTTTTTAATACTGTTAATTAAACAGAAAAGTTTTCCGCGTCCGACAAGCGCCTGCCTGTTCTGAGAACGTGCAAAGCCCACCGACTAGGATGGAAAGGAAATCCCTCGGCCTCGGCTTATCCTACGGCGAGCAAGCAAGCGATGCTGGTCATACAATAATTAACCCGTTGTTCGTCCCTTTCTCCTATAGGTATCGAATCCCGGTACTAGGTCGGTGGCTTCAAACGCCACAAAGTTTACCGGGACTCATTTGCCGAACGTGCCAAGCTCACTGCCGGTACGGACGGTCGAGAGTGGAAAAATGTCAGCAAAGGAAAACTCATGCAGACACTTGGAAAATAATGAAAATCCTTGAATCTTTGAAATCAGTCTGCTGGCAGCAGCTAATGGATTAGGACTCGAGCAGGTCGCAAAAGGAGAAAAGGTGAATTCATTAAGCTACAGCGTGTTCATGCTTTCCTCCTGAGTAGCAAATTTTCGTTTACACTCAGAAAAAACAAAGAGCACGACTGGGTGTTTCATCCGGATTGCGCCCGACAAGTTCCAATTTCAGTGGATAAACGGAACGATCATAGTATGTGATGGTTGCTGGCTGCCTGTCCAACAGAAACATGGAACGCAAATGAAGCAAGTGTTGAATCCTGGGCCCCAACAGCGGATGTTGTGCTCTGTGCGCCGAATGTTGGACTCGAATCAAACAAGTTGCTTCGGAATGTCTATCACGTAACATGGTAACAAGATATTTTACTTAGACCCAAGTGGGACGGTGCTGCTGAATTCCTAATTGGAGCTCATTTTCGTTCCCATCAAACAGGGAAAAGCTCTCATTTCTTTTCGACGGTAGGACGACACCTGGACTAAGAAGCGGTGGGCAAATTACATGCCCCGAGCTAATCCGAGTTTCTTGTAATAGGAAGGCAGCCGGTCCTCGGGTTACGGGCGACGGAATTCTGATTGCTTGGAATTTTATTGTTCGGAAAGATTAGCTTCCGTTGAATTGAACGTGGTGTAATCTGATATTCTCGAGAAATGGAAATGTCGTTCTAACTCCTAAGATTACCGGCAGCAATTACCGGAATAATCGGTTCGACACCCACCCGATAGTGACAGGCGGCGAGATAAAAACGTCTAAATGGAAAACTGAAACCAATTTAGTCACCCGCTGCTGGCATCGTTATCTCATTTACCAATCAGTCATTGATGCGGATCTCAACATCCCCTTCCACGATTCGAATAATATTTCCGCCCGAAAAAATCTGCTGAAACGATGCCGGCACGAATCATTGCTCGCAGTGGAAAATTGAACCATCAAGTGGCCATTCTCCGACAACCAACGCATTTGGCTGGCTGGCTGCCTGGCTGGCTGGCAGCCATCGAACGATGATTACATTTAGCGTTACGATTATTTCCCCATCGTTATAATTTTACCAACCCGGGAGGGAAATTCGCTCGTTCCTCGCTGAATTCCTTGCATTACAGTCGATGAAGGCATCCCGTTCCGTTGGCTGCCGCGGCGGTAACATTCTTGCCATTTGCCCCGCACCCATCATTCCTACCATATGCGTGATTGTGGAGTTGCTGGAAAATGTTCGCCTGAAGCGGCCACCCACGCAAACTCACTCACACACACACACAATAGGCTAGGCAGACTAGAGTCGAACAATTTCGCAGAATTGCTTCCAACTCTGACGCACCAGCGAACCGAGCGAAAATTTAATTAGTATTAGCTCACCAAACAGCATCGCCCTCGAGCAAATCCTTGATTTTTGATTGAAAACGCCGCCTTTGATTCGCTCAACAAGTCTGGGTGTGAAATGAATGGGATCCGAATCCAATTACGCGACGCAACGCTGCAAATCAATCGCGTATCTCGAGAATATCCCTTTTTCGAGTCGATATAAACGATCTGCCAGTCGGACAGGAGACATGCACGGGACATCTGTTCCTCCGATAATCGACTGTATGATTTCGAAAGAAAAACATTTGCAGAGCTTTTTACTTTGTCATTACTGCTGGAGCGGTGAGTCGCGACGGGTCGCGTCGTGTCCTTGCAGGAACAAAGCAATGTCGATGGTTCTGATGTTGCTACCCTATGATTTTTGGGGTACGCGATAAACACGTACACACGCGCTGCTGTCTGTCGTCGTCGAGCTTTCGAGCTTTGGGGGGAAACTAGGGAATCAACGAGGGTGTGAAAGAAAAGCGGAGTTTCAGGGCAGGACAGAGATGAAATTCGATAGGGAGAAAAGATCCATATTAAATATAAAACTGTTTCAGAGCACGTCTGCCGGGAGGGATGATCAAATCTGATTGATAGCTGAGAAATGTATTGTTTGAAAAGAGTTAACAGAAATTTCTAGATATGAATACACTAAGGTTTTTTACTCGGTTTTTTGCACGATTTTTTACTCGATTTTTTTTGCACTGTTTTCGTCAAGCCCGTTTCAAAAATACCCATATCGATTAGGTTTTAGAGAATTCCGCTAAGTGGGAAGATGCCAACTTGATTTTTGAAATGGACACAGACATCGATATTTGACATCTACTGGTTAGTACTGTTCCGAAAACAACCATATTGTTGAAGTGCTGGCCAAAGGGAAACCTCAAGATCTGACGTGTCCACTCTTCCAAAAATCTTCTAAGGAAACCGTGCTACTTGCATAATCCGAGCAAAAAAAAACTTGTTCAAAAATCGTCGTTTGCCTTCAAAGGATTTTTTTTTCGAGAATTGTCCTACTGGAGTTGTAGAGCTAGGCTCTCTAAAGGGCTCCCCGTTAGAATCACACACTACAACTGCAGACGAGACAGGCAATGGCGCCCACTAAAACACTGCTTTAGACCAATTGCAGCGGGCCGTGATTCTGAATGTGATATTCATTGTACGGTATTGGACGCCATTTAAAAATCCAAATGTACGAAAATCTTGTTCACCCTAACAACATGGATATTTTTGGAGCGGGCTTGATAAGTAGATGATGAAAATCGATGACGGTTTTCAAATTCAAGATGGCGACTTCGGATTGAGCGTTTTTTTAATCTCAACAATAAAGGAATTGGAATAAGCGTGAATAGTAGATGACGGAAGTATATGAGTGACGTCATTTTGAAATTCAAAAAGGCAAATTTTTAAACCCTAACAATATGGAAATTTTTGAAATGGGTGTAACTTCGGGTTGAGCAACTTTTTAAAAGACGAGTACATGGCGGAAATCGATAAGTGAAGTTAGGTTTCAATTCAAGATGGCGCCTTCCGATTGAACAAAACTGTTTAAAACCTTAACAGTACGGGTGTTTTTGGATCGAGGGCGAGAAGTAGATGACAGAAATCTATGACTGGCGTTATTTTGGGATTCAAGATGGCGACTTCCGGTTGAGCAAATTTTGCTAAAACCCTTACAATACGGGTATTTTTGGAACGGATTTGTCGAGAAGATAACAATTAAAAGTCATTTTAAATTGTGAAGTTGTGTCCTGTAGGGACATGCGAATTCTGGAATCTACTCAGCTTGTTTACAAATACCCATATTGATAGGGCCTTAGAAAATATTGCTTTACCAGATGGCGCCATTTATGGCGCCATTTAAGATTGCACCTCATTCCGAAAATACTAATTATGTTAGGGACATTAAAAATTGTGCTCAACCTAAAGTCGCCATCTTAGATATCAAAACGTTTTTAATAAATAGATTTCTGTCATTTACTCGTCAATCTTCTTCCGAAAATTCGAAGTTTCGTTGGAGGCTTTTGTTCATGGCTTTCCGTACTACGTCTTCTTGCTATAGAACTGACACGTATGGGTCTGTACTTCATATGTGCACAGTGTAATTTGGAAATTGGTAACACCTTCTATTTCGTCTTGAAAGTTCAGGTAAGAAGGATCTCACGACACGAACACCGTTGGAAATACATAATAAAACATGTTTCCACGTTTCAAACTTAACGGACTCCACCGCTCGGTATTCCGGCATGATGGTTGTATTGTACTTATTGCAAACACGCAAGTATAGATCGTGCAGACGCACGTCAATCTTCACATCATCTGTATAAACAGGTATTTTGATACTAACATTGCTATACTCAAAACGACGTGCTGCACGTTGTTGTCCATAACAAAACTTTTCGCCATGGCCAAAGTTTTGAACGTTACCAGTGCAGCATTTCGTGTGTGATGGAATTGGATGACGACGACTTCCGTAAGTCTAAGCTGCACGTGCACGTTTAATAACTATTCGACTTCGCGAACACTAGAGTGGATTGGGTAATGTTGGGTAACAGACGGCCACCGTACTGGGCGGAAGATTGTTCGCATTTTGCTGAAGAACTTCACTTATCATGACCTAAAGTATTGATACCGGAATGATGCAAATAACAGTGCTTTAATGTTCACAAGTGCTTGGGACGACTGTTGTATTTCGGTAGCTTTGCTTTCTTATAACACTGGTGCGGTAAATGTAGATAGTAGACTATAGGTAGAAACGATGTGATCATTTGTTACGTTGCACTGTTAGCAAGCAGCGCGATTTTAGCTTCTGATCTGATCGAGATGAGAAACTAGACGGATTCCTTTAATTTTATCAAATATATCAATTTTATTTTTTTAACTTTTTTATCATTATTTCAGATTATTTTACGCGATAATATTCAAAAAAGGAAATGTTTTAATTATTTTCATTTATTCTTTATTATTAATTATTAATTTAATTAATTTTATAATCATATTTATTTTTGCTCCTTGGATAGAGTATTGAGAACTAGTACATCCAATCGAATTTAGACGCCTTTTTTCCAACGAATCGATTCTGTGACTATCAAAATAAATGCCTTTTTTATTCGTTTATTTGACTCGACTTGATGATGCCATGCGTATTATTTATCAAAAATATATTTATTTTGTGTCCTTCGAAGTCCTTGCAAGCAATTTACCAGTGCGAAAGGAGATTTTCTTCCGCAGTGGTGGAGCTGAACAGTCATTCGATCCTTTTCTTTGGTTATCGCTTCCGTCCATACTGTCCTCACTACTGTTATCTGGCAGGATGTTGATTTATTTAATTTTATTCTTCGATTTAAAACTTCTTGTTCTGAAGACATTTGCCTCGTTTCCAGTTTTATTGTAGGCGCACCGGATGGATGATGTCCAAGAAGGGCCCCAAAATCTATCAAATCACAACGACTCTCAATGCCTCCTATAAAATTCACTTCCGTGTTCTGTTTAGCAGACTGTGTTCTTTGTCGGTGAATAGCGAAGCGGGTTTTGAGAAGGACGGTCAACGACGGACCAGATATTCACTTTGCGATAAATTCTGGCTAAATCCCGTGACAAAATCTTGCGGATTCATTAACTGTTTGTGGATTTTAAGGCGGCGTTCGATTCAATGAAACGAAACGAACTGTGACATATGATGTTTGCACGTGGCAGTTTGTTCCACACGTACTGAAATTGAATAACACTTACTTATTCAATCCCTTGAATCAAGCATACTAGACATTACAAAAAAACATCAGGTTAATTTTACCATTTTCTTTATCATCTAATAAATGCGTTAGCTTAGCTTCAACATTTAAACGCAATTCAGTAATAAGCATTCATATTAATACAAGATCTAGTGTAAAAAGATGACTGTATCTAGCTTCGCAGTGAAGACTTCGCATGGATACCAGAAAACGAAAGTAAAATATACATTGAAATTGAAAAGAATGTCGAAGTCAGAAAAATATGCGTTTTGGCAAGAAATGTGCACTTGTGGCTACAAAAAGTTAAATTTTCCTAACAAACGGTTTCTTAAACTGTCCTCCCAGATGTTTATGTGAAAACTGATGGCCATTTATTAGAAATCACCCAGTTCCTGTATTGTTTGCAGAATCTTAAAATTAAAGAGTAAGCGATTCTGCAAAGCAATCCTCCGCGTGATCAAAATACTAGCTTATTCTGAGCACCTTCTATTTATACATTCCAATAGCGTCACAACGGAAGGATTCAGAGCCCATCGAAAATACCGGAAAATAGAAACCATGTCAATTTGTCAGTACCATTTTGCGCATCCCTTGCCGACTCACACGGCGAAATGCAGTGAAGCCATTCGCTTCAATCGCCGAGCTGCTATTCTCCTTTCAGTTTGCCATACTGCTGTACTGTCACGCTGGCACCATTCCGTGACACTATTACGAAAGAATAAATATAATTTTATGAATTTTCAATTTTCCCAACGATTCTTTGAACTACCCGTGCTCGCGTTCGTTCTCGGAGAAGCGGAAGAAACTATACCAGCCGCGTCGGAGCTCATGAATGATGCTCGGAACGATCGAGATCGGTTTTTTTTCTCTCAACAACTCTTTCCTCGTCCTTCTCATAGTAACTGTACCGATTTTGTTCGCATACTTTACACCAGTTTCATTTTTATTTGCTAGCTTTTTATTAACACCGATTTACATCTGCACTATTCCGTACTGGAAGGGAAGCACTACTCCAGCCAAGCAACTCGTGAGCAGCGATTTTCGCCATCACTTTTGAAGGCTGTCAACTTTTTAATCCAAATCGCGGTAGAGCGATATGCATATTTTTTATTCAATTTTTTGTTGGTTGAAGGTTGTTTTAAGTTCGTTTGTTTTCACCTTCAATATTCTACTTTTTATAATAACTCTTTATTTCCATCAAATATATCCTGTCAACGAAGTTCTTCGATTCAGAAAATACAAACAAATATTTGAGAGGACGTTTCCAATTAAATTAGGATTTACGACTACGGAGTGTCGCTCTTATCTGGTGGCACAAGAGATAATGCATTGCTCTCATAAACAGGATGTTGGTCGGACCAAGAAGCATCCATAGTTTGAGTAGAATCGTTCAACCAACCAAACTATTTTCGCGACGTGCAAGAGATCAGTTACAAAATCTGTCGGAATACTAGTCGACCAAGTTCCTCCGTACAACGTAATACCCAGGCTTTGCTTTGTTTAGCGTCATTCCATCGCAGCCGAACCCAACCCAGTGGGCGGCTTTGTACAGCAGTCTCCGAAAGTGACTGACGGAAAACCCCTTTAGGCAGACGAAAATCCCATGTTTATGATTTTGTTTCTATTATCTTTTACTGCTTCGAAGTCGGAAAATCCTCCCCTCTCCGCCGGTGTGTAGAGAGGCCGAACTGCTGCTAGTGGGTAAACTCATAAAAGCAGCGCATCATGCCACCGCCTCCGCCGTCGCCGCCGCCGCCCGGGCAGTCCGCCTTTGTATGAGCATAAAAAGGCTGTTCCCTGCTAGGAGCATCTCCTTCCTTCAATTGAGCAATAAAGCTAAACCGTGCCAAAAGTGCTTTTGATTTTTTCGCCATTCATCGCAACGGCACTCGTAAAACGGGTAATAAATGAAGTCCTCGGGGCAAGGTTTGAAGCGCGATAAAATTTGTTGCGGCTCGGCTGTCTGTCAACAGGGACTGGCCCCGCAGGGAACCGGTTTGGCAGTAGTAGGAGGAATTCGGTTTCGGATTGGTGCTGGAATTTTCGGGGTGGCTGTTGGCGCAGTACAATTAGGTTAATCTGAACGAATGTTTGAGCAGCATGGGATATTGAGCCATTGTTCGCCTTATTCCTATAATTACTACCCATTTGAATCCGTTAGTGAAAAGTGACGTCAATGTTGGTCTACTTTGAAATGAAAATCAACTTCGTGCAAGGATGGAATACCAAAGGAACAAAATATTCATCATAATTCAGACAATTTACTGAATCCTGAAATTAATTCACAAATAATATGTAAAAATCCCCCCAAAACCAGAAATAATCCTTCATCCTTCAAGTTTCTACCCGATCTCGAGTTCACCCGTTAATACACACCCGGTTATCTAATGAGCGAAATAATGAATATTATGGCGCAGTTACACATCCTCCCTTGCGGAGAGTCCGACAGCGTGCGACGCCACCTGTCGGGCACTGCCTGGGGACCCCCCGCCACACCACAAAAAGCATCCGCCGGGCACTAAAACAAAATGTTCAAAAATTACCTCCACCTTAGTGTGCTATACATATTTGTTACACCACAGGGCATGGAATCCATCTAGTTCATCCTCGAAGGGCTGCCAAGGGATAGGAACAGCCCTAATGAGAGCGAGCGAGTGTCTGTGAATGTGTTCGTTTTTTTTTCTTCTGGACAGAACTGGAACTAGCGTGAAGAGCAAAAACCAGCGATAATAGGGTGATGAGCCTCTTTGCGCCATGTTTCTATTATCACCCTACTCATTGGAAGCCGTTGGTTAGAGCAGTGTCTGCCATCTTTGTTCAACGCATTGAGTCGAATGGTAGCGCAACAATACCCGAGCAGGAGAAAATAACTGGGCAATAACCCGAGCATACTATTTTTTGGTATTCATACCAAAACTTGGTATTAATTGATTATTATACCTTATTGAGGTATTAAGCAGGTATTGAAGAAACAGTTTTCAATACCTGCTTAATACCTCAATGAGGTATAATACTTTATTTTAGTATTATTTATGTATTCCAGTGATTTTTTCAAATACCAAATCAATACCTTATTGAATACCTCCATAGTGTGAATTTTGTTACTGGAAGTTTGAAAAATGTTTTATTATTATTCAGGCATTATAATAACTCGTTTAATTATCAAATAGTTATTTGTAGAACATATCTGTGTTATTTTTGTTTGGTATTTCACCTCTTATGTAGAGCTCATTAATACCATATTGTGGTAAACAGTCGTTGGTATTGATACTTAAATTTAGTATTCCGCAGTTATTTTCTTCTGCTCGGGTAGGAGCACTCGATTCGAGTTTTCATTGTGCTCAAACACGAGAATTTTACTGTTTTCAACGCATTTGTGTTATTATATTGGTTCTTAACAACGAAGCAAAGCGGTTGATGTCAATTTTTACGCATTCCATTGATTGTAAGGCAAGAAATCACCGAATTAGTGAGGCACTTTGCTTAGTATGGTGAAAATAGGCTCATTACCCTATGTGATAAAATGCTTAGAAAGTAACTGTAAGAACCGGCGAGCGTAGGTAAGGACATACAGTTGCCGTAGCGGGCTTGTTTCCCGTAATCATCGACCAGCAGCAACTAAATTGATTGTAAGGAAGAACATATTGTCGGTTACTACGTAAGAAATACATTTGCGGATTGGGTGTGTGTGGTTTCCCTACTCAGGGATTCTGGATGGACTGACCGCATCCTATTTCCTTCGATGTTCTAATAGTTGCAAATGCTTTTAGCCTGATTGCACCGAGTAATAATTTTGCTGGCATATCAAAGGAAGATCCGGATGATTTTTTTACGGTCAGACGTTCAGGTTTCATTTATGTTGTGAGAATTGCAAGAATTAACGTGGTTTAATGCGTTGGCATATCGGAACCGGAGTCTTTTACATATTCAAAAATATTAATAATTAAAAATCAATGACGATATCCAGGATTCAGCGTACGCCATTTTTACTGTGTGCAAAGAAACATTACCTTTGGGCAGAAATATTTCCACGAGCTTCTGATAGCGGCTTGAAGCTCGGTGAACATATAAACGCTCGTTCCCACGCGATCATGAAATTTCCACTTCCTTACATCTGAACCGTATGCTGTATACTGGCCTTAGGCAGTGTTTTAGTTAGTGATATTTCCCGTCTTGTCTGGAATTGTAGTATGTGATTCTGACAGGGATTCTTTCCGAGAATCCAACTCCACAGTTTCAGTTGGGTCACTGTCAAAGGAATTTATAATATGTACAAAAATGAGTTCATGTTTTCATGCCATAACTGTGTTTTAGGCCATCTTCAGCACCAACAACACTACAGAGTACTCCTCGACCAACTGTATCGACCGAAGATGTGTTTAAAATTTGATAAGTCTCCGGTCGCTAGTGCTGGTGGACTAATGAAGCTAATTTGACGACTAAAATACCGATATCAAAGATATATGAAATCTATAGCTCATTTTTGTACATATTATACCTTCTTTTGACAGTAACACAACTGAAACTGTACAGATGGATTCTCGGAAAGGATCCCAGTCAGAATCACACACTACAATTCCAGACAACCCGGTAAATATCACCGACTACAACACTGCCCAAGGCCAGTATACAGTATACGATTCAGATGTGAAGAAGTGGAGGTTTCATAATCGCGTGGAAACGAGCGTTTATATATTAACCCTTGAGACCATTTTTGTTTTTGTTTTATAGAGGTTTTAACCTTAGTGTCATTCGCCACTTTCCGGGTTAGAGAAATCTCTTTTGGAATATTCTCTAAGCCCTACGTGCGGGGTTGGGAATCGAACCTAGGTGAGCTAAGGCAATTCATCCACCAACTACACTATGTCCGTCCCCCAGGGGCCATTTTTTATATTAATAAGTTTTAAAACTTTCTCTTAATCATCGACGCGTTTTCATATTTGCGATATCGCGGGCGTTGGTGTGTGCATGTGTGGATAATCGCGAAGGACTCGGGCGTTTGTATGTAAACGTGTTTGATGCAAAGTTTAGTTGTATATCATTTTTGTACACAATCATTTTTATCCAACCTTCTCCGTAGGGAGAGAAATATAGTATAGACAATTACCGCCCTAATCTGGAGCTCCGTCGTTGCCTTAAGGTGAAGCAAAAGTAAATGTAAATCGAAAAACTTACCTGAAAGTAGAAGAGAAGGAAAATATCGTTAAAAAATAGTGTGAAAGTCGTTCAACATTATTTTAAGGACAATAAAAAACTCGATGGTCGCGAGTGTGATGCCCAGCTGAATTTCGTGTCACGTAATTGTCTACTCAATGGAACATGTAAAAATACACCAATTTATTCTCCACTTTTTAAATACAAATTGGCTGAAAGCAGAAGCATGTACGTGTTGTTTCACATTTAATATAATTTTTAATTTTATATTTAATTACTTTAATGAAATTACCTAAACGATTTGCTAAAACGACTAACGATGTTTAGTATCTTCTCGAATATCACATGAAGTTGCGAATCGTATCTGAAGAATCGAGGGCTTTGGCAACGGTAGGATCGGTAGTTTTCAGGCATATCACAAGAAAGTAATCTAGGTCCCTTGCAATTCTGACTGTTCATCAACGATTCGTACCGCATTTTGCTTCTAGAATCATTTTTATTCCGAATTTCCGAATCCGAATCTACCCCCGGATGCATCATGATGAAATTTCTAAGGTGAATCGGCGACTAACATCTTTTAGGAAAGATTTTAGACTAAACATAGGCGTTTATTCTGCTGCATAAACAAGCACAAAAATCTCTACCAACGCATCTGCACATTTAACTGTGTTCCTACTGTGCTGTTAACCTCGAATTGCGCATTTTTTTACACAGCAAAATGTCATACAAGCTGGATTTTCGTAAATCTGTCGCCAACTTGTTTAGATCATTCATTTTTTTTTTTACCATTTTTTTTGTTAACCATTTTTGTTAACGACCTATTGAGTTAATTTGTCAACAGTTTTTTCGGCATTTAATTAGCAAGGGACTGGAAGGTGAAGTATATTTTTCAATATTTAGAGCCATAGTACTCAAGGGAGAGCAAGGTGTTGAAAGGAGAAAGTTTAGAAAAGCGTGGAAGGATCATATATGCAAGCTTAGAGCTCACCGGCGACTTAACCCTTTGTCTGCTGCCGTAGTGGTCAGGGTCTTTTGGCATTAGAAATGCGAATCACCTGAGTCTACGGCATGTCCGAACAAGCGTAAAGTAACTTGTTACTTCATGCTGTCGGAACCGACTAATAATAAATCGTTGGGAGTGACTTGGCTAAGAAGGTTAATGTCACTCCTTTGGTCCTTTGGGATGGGACAGAGGTATTTAGCCCTGCCCTGGCTCATTAGCCTAGGTTATAGCGCCTTTACTCACTTGGTGTCGTGGTGCTCATAGAGCAATAATACTTAATAATACTTAATACTTGACAGCACATTTTTCTTTGTTCTAATACTTAATTTTGGTGGGCTACCGCACTTCTTTTCAACTAAATTTTTATGCGATTACAACAATTATTTGAAACTTTAAAAATAGTTGCACGCGACATTGGCTTGCCTTTGAACATCTTAAGAATTTCTTTTGCAACGAGTCGTTCAAACAGGTTAGCGACAGATTTACATAAATCCAGTTTGTACCACATTTTGCTTGTAAACAACTGGGCAGTTTAATATTAACAGTGTAGCAGGAGTACAGTTAAGTGTAATAAGTTCATTGGTGGATATTTTTGTACTTGTTTACGCAGTAAAATCAACGTCTGAGTTTAGTCTAAAAATGTTGCAGAAAATTAACTCTTCAAACAAATTTGGTTGGTGATTTTGTGTCTTCAACAAAGTTGTTAAAAATGACATTAAAAACCACTTTGCTGAAGCGATTCTGATTCGATTTATTTTCAAAACCGTTTAATAAGCTTAAAGTTATCATAAATAACGAGCAAATATTACCCTTTCAAAGGATCAAAGTTCCGATCAATCACCGATAAACGAATATAAGCATGCATACTTAGAATGCACCGATAAGTCACGGGACACCGACGACACAAGTTGAAAAGTTCCCCTTCTTCCTTTCATTCTTTCTTCCCATCACGAAACAAACTTCACCAAAAGGATTTTTCCCGCTCAGCAGTTGCCTTACGAAAGCTTAAATGCATACATGGCTTAGAGAAAGCGTTCCAATTCCACTTGAAACGGTACCGCATTACTGTTCGCATGATATCCGCCGACAGACAGCTGAAGGAAAGGGAAATTTCTACTCGCAATATTTATTTACCCCGGCACAGCTCCGTAGATGTAGGGATTATGCGATTATGGGTTATTTTTTCTGCTTTATTTTCCCCTACTCGCAATGGCTGCGTCAAAACTTCGTTCACATCACAACAATCAGCACGGGAAAGCTCCCCAACCAACAGACCAACAGTTTCCAGCCCTCAAGGGCAAACGGGATGTTGTTTTTTCTTCTTCGCTTTTTCCACTCGAACAGAGTCAGCAAAGGCAGAATTAGATCAGCCACTTGGGCAAAAAACGGAAGCGGGTTCGAATCAACTGGCGGTGGCCTCGAACAGGATAACCTAGGTTGTTTTCAGCGCGTGGAAAAAACATTAGAGTAGAATTCGCTGTGATGTTTTAATAGCGCGTAACGGAGTTCGGAAGAATTCCATTCGACAAATTAACCGAGCTGATTCATGGAACCCCAAAACTGGACAGCTTTACCAAGATCCCTAAAGAGTGTTATTATTTTTTCTTATCTTCGTGTTTAGCCGAAAATTCTGGATTGTCAACTTTTTCGCATTGTAAGTGAATACAGGAATTATCCTTGCAACAAAGACATATGAAGATATCTCAATCCCCTTTTTGATGTGTGCACAGTATTGTGAAAAAAACTACCATATTTATGATTTACCACACCACCTGCCGAGATAGAATCAAGTCAACAAGATAGATCTGAACGAGAAATATTCATTTTATTTTAGCTTCAATCAGTATCCGTGTAACCTATTGAACCCAACCCCCATGTAATCTGTCAGACAGAACACCATACACAGGACGAGCTGGGTTCCATCCAGTCACAGTATCGAAATTAATGAAGACTCATCCAGGTCAATGGACATTCGAAATGGTAATCCATCGACCGCTCACCATCGGCGGAGCCGAAAACCCCGAACACCGTTCGGTACCTGGTACAACCGGGAGCAAAAAAAAACGGGACTGGAAATGATAATCCTTCAAGTGGGCACGACCTTCGTCTGGTCGTCTCATTTATTTATCCGTACACCACCCCGGTGGATAATTTTTGAGATCCCTACTTTCCTCTGATGATTCTGCGAAGGTTCGTTCAGGTGGAATTGACGAAATATCTGGACGTGGGAGAGTGGGTGGTTAACTAACTAGCCATAATTAATTTCCTGGACCTATAGCTGGCGGGTCTAGCTTCCCAACAAAATCATCAGTTACAACAACAATAGACCGAGTGTGAGAATGACGACGATGACGATGGATTCACCATAATCAATTCAGAGGCTACGAAACTAGGCTTACATAACACGCACCGTTCCAAGATTGGGCAGACCTTTTCCAACCAACCAGCAGGATGTAGGATACTCCAATCAATTGTATTTAAATTAAACATTTTCCACCCACCATCAGTCTAAAACCGAAACTCTTCCGAGAAGTCTCCAAGTCTGCTGCTAAATCAATTTAGCTCATACACCTTCTCCAGGCAAAATGGGAGATGTTCTGTGAGTTGGAAAAATAGAAAGGCACAGGGTGACCGTAGGAAGGATCTGAGCTGAGGGAACATGATTTTGGTGAACGAATATTATCGTTATTGATGAGAAGAGTTTTGATCTAGTGGTGCCGAGCTAATCATCATTGTCCAGTTCGCCCACAATAGGGAAATTTAAAATCAAGTTCCGAGAAAGGATTTAGTACTAAGGGTTTGATTCTGGTTTTAGATACGAGACGAATTATTCATGCATTTGCCTAAAACCATTCGTTGTTTGAACGGATCATTAATTATTTATAACTAATCTGAGCAAGCCTCTGTTCTGTGTTATTGCCTGATTGGCTTCATTCATTGTTCGTTAGTAAAATTCGTAGTTTTTAACAGTTTAACGTAGCGTATCAATATAGGGGCTCCGTTTGAATATTTTCTGCTCAATAGTTTCCCTGTTTTTGAATGCCGCTATACTGAACAAAATGACTAAAAATAGAGTTTGTTCAAGCAATCTTGACCAGCTCCAAGATTTATTCCTACGAAACGACCGGTGAGCGAGTATATAATTGCGTTGTTAGCACCGCCTCCTCGGATCACTATGAACGGTGATCCACATAAGAGCAATTGCCTGCTTTAAAATTAAACGGTTCATGTTTCGATGTCGTTCCGAACGGAGGTAGACAGTAAGAACCGCTCGGATCATACCTTCAATTCCTTCGGTCTATTGACCTACCAACATATATTTGCAAAGCCACCAATACAGTGAATTCAAATATGATATCTTACCATTTTTTTCTTTTCGAGCAAAAAAAATGTAAATTCCCTTCCTGGGTAATAGGATGGCTGCATTAAAACCTGTTGGATCGTTTCGTGCATGTTAGACTGAATACATCAAAACTCAGATTCATTTCAACTAACTTCTGGAGTTCCTCAAGGCAGTATACTGGGACCGCTCATCTTCGTACTGTTTGTGAATGATCTATGTCTTTTTTTGAACTGCGACAAAGTATTGTATAGTGACAATGTATAAAACCATCTGCTCTGCTGAAGATTGTACAGATCTCTTATCGTTCCTAATCTTATCGAATAATAGGTAGATAGGTAATGACAGAGACATAACCATAGTGAAATAGAACACACTTTCGATTTCAACCGATTTATGCTCCATTTCAGGAACAACAAATTATTTTTCCTAAGCCCGCTGCGCTAAGCTCCTATTGAAAATGTCAACTGTTAGTTTCAGTAAGCCTTTAGCCAAGTCTTACTACCACGTAGACCACTTATTTGCAGCTATAGAATTACGAAGTCGCCTAGAGAGATCCCATTGCAATAAGCAAGTGTTTAGTATCGGCTAATCCGTCTTGTATCGGAAAACAACATTTTTCCGAGAACCCTAAGCTATGTTGTGGCAAAGCGAATGAGTCCTTTAATCAAAACCACCTGTACGGTGAACTGTGGTACAAACATCATCCGGCGTACTGCGAAAATGGTGATAACATTTAAATCTAACGGCATATTTAACATCGTCTCGTATTGCTTTAATTTTGTCAATTTGGTAACTATTAACCACCCAATTCATGGCGTTGTTAATTGTACAACCTTATTTTTATCACTTGACGTCAATATTTTTTTTTCTGGTGCTTAATTTTGGTGGCCGGCCAGTTCTTTCCATTTCCGTGGACTCCGTGGATTCCGTAGAATCCCTTAATACCGTGGATTTTGCTGATACCGTGAATTCCGCGAGTTCCGTGGATTCCGTGGATTCGCTGAATTCCGCGGATTTCCTAGATTCCGTGGATTCTATGAATTCCGCGGATTCCATAAATTCCGCGGATTCCCTGGATTTCCTGGATTCCGAGGATTCATTTCCGTGGACTTTCCTGGATTCCGTGTACTCCGTGGACACCGTGGTTTTCGTGGATTCCGTAAATTCCGAGGATTCCGCGAATTCCATGGATTCCGTAGATTCCGTACATTCCGAGGATTCCGTAGATTTTGTGGATTTCGTGGGATCCGTAGATACCGTGGATTCCGTAGATTCCGTGGATTCTGTGGATTCCATGGACTCTGTAGATTCTGTGGATTCCGTAGATTCTGAGAATACCGAAGATTGCGAAGATTCCGTGGATTGCGTGGCTTCCGTGGATTCGTGGATTCCATGGATTCTGTTGATTCCGTTGAATTCGTGGATCCCGCTGATTCCGTGGATTCCTGTAGTCCTCTAGTTCTGGAATTCAACATTTCTGGATTTCTGATTTTTCGATTTGTGCATTTCTGGATTTCTGGATTTCAGGATTTTTGAATTTCCAGATTTCTAGATTTCTGGAATTCTTGAATTTCTGAATTCCAAACTTTCTGAAATTCTGAATTTCTGAATTTTCGAATCTCTGGACTTTTGGATTGCTGGATTCCTGGATTCGTTGATTTCCGGATTCTTGGATTTCTGGATTCCTAGATTTCTGGATTTTTGGAGTTTTGGGTTTCTAGGTCTCTGATTCCCGATTTTTGAATTTCGGGATTTCTGGTTTTCTGTGGAATTCACGAAGTTCTGAATTTCTGGATTTCTGAATTTCTTGGATTCGGTATCTCTGAATTTCTCGGTTTCTAGATTTCTGAATTAATGGTAACCTGATTTTCTGAATTTCAGGATATTTGGATTTCTGGATTTCTAGATTTTTAGATTTCTAGATTTCTAGATTTCTAAATTTCTAGATTTCTGCATTTCTGGATTTCTGCATCTCTAGGTATGTACATGGTTTCCTAAATTTCTGGATTTCTGAATTTATTGATTTCAGGATTTCTGGATTTCTGAATTTTTTGTTCCTGGATTTTTGGATTTCGTGATTTCTGAATTACTGGATTTCTGGATCCCAGAATTCCTGGTATTCTGAATTTTCGGTTCCTGGATTTTTGGATTTCTGGATTTCGTGGTTACTGGATTTCGGTATTACTGTATTTCTGGATATTTGGATATCGGGATTTCGATATTGTGATTTCGGGATTTTCAGATTCCGGGATTTCTGGATTTCGGGACTTCGGAATTTCGCGATTTCCACATTTTGATATTTCGGGTTTTTGGAATTTCAGGATTTCGAGATTTCATGATTTCGGGATTTTGGGATTTCTGAATTTCTGGATCGATAGATTTCTGGATTTCAAGATTACTGGATTTCTGGATTTCTGAATTCCTGAATTTCTAGATTTTTAAATTTCTGAAGCTCGGGATTTTTTTGATTTCTGGATCTCTGGATTTCTAGGTTTTTGGATTCCTTTATTTTTGAATTTCGGGATCTTTGGATTTTTGGATTGTTGTCTAAATTCCTGAATTTCTTGATTTCTGGATTTCTGATTTTCTGGATTGTTTTTTTTTGGTTTCTGGATGGAAGTTATATATTTCTGGTTCCTGAATTTTTAAATTCCAGCATTTCTGGATTTTAAGATTTGTGGATTTCTGGATTGTTGGATTTCTAGATTTCCGGATTCCCAGATCTTTGAATTTATGGATTTCATAGTGTCTGAATTTCTGGATCTATGGATTTATGGATTCCTAGATTTTTGAACCCCTGACTTTCTGTATTTTTGAATTTCAAGATTTCTTGTTTTTCGGGCTATCTGAAATTCTGGATTTCTAGGATTGAAGGATTTCTGGATTTATAGAAATCTGGATTTCTGAATTTCCAAATTTTCGGAGTTTTGGATTTTGTGGATTTTTGGATTCAGGAATTCTGGATCTCTGGATTAATAGATTTTTTGATTTCTGGGTTCCTAGATTTTTGGATACCTAATTTTCTGAATTTCGGGATTTCTGGATTTCTGAATTTCTGAATTTTTGAGTTTCTTGATTTCAGGATTCCTTGACTTCAGTATTTTTGAATTACCGGATTTCTGAATTTCAGAGATTCTGTAAATATGAATCCTGGATCACGAGGTTTCGAGATTCTGAATTTTCGGAGTTCTGAATTTCGTGATTTCTGGATTCCGTGGAATACTGAATTCCTGGATCTCAGAATTTCTGAGTTTCTAGATTTCTAAATTTATGAACTTCTGGATTTCTCGATTTCTGGATCTTCGGATTTTTAGGTTTCTGGATTCCTGTATTTTCGGGATTTTGGATTGTTGGGTTTCTGAATTTAAGGATTCCTGAATTTCTCGATTTCTAAATTTCTGGGTTTCTGGATTTCTGATTTTCTGGATTTTTGGAGTTCTGTATTTCTTGTTCCTGGTTTTTTTTAATTTCTAGATAGATTTAGATAGATCTAGATTTCAGCATTCCTAGATTTCTGGATCCATAGATTTTTGAATTTCTGGATTCTCAGATTTTTTTGTTTTCAGGCTCTCTGTATTTCTGGATTTTTGAATTTCAGGATTTCTGAATACCCGTATTTCTGGATACCTGTATTTCTGCATTTCTGGATTATAGGATTTCAAAATTTAAGGGCTTCTGGATTTTTGAATTACTGGGTTTCTGGATTTCAGGCTTTTTAGATTTATGGATTCGTGGATTTCTGTATTCCTGGAATACTGAATTTTTGAATTTCTGGGTTCGGCAAAGGTTAGTGTACTAAAAACGTTAGCAATTTCATAGTCGATGACCAGTTTGTGTTAACCACCACTATTTTACTAAAGGTGGTCACTTAGGACGACTGCTCTATACTTTATTCATCGACAATATCTGTTAAAGCATCATGCGTGGAAAGTTAGCACCTGAACATATTGACTAACACGAAAAAATATCACATGATTCATATGTATTCAGATGTGCACTGAATTGAAATCCTAATCAGAAGCATTAGAAAAAAATGAATTACATTTACAGTACCTATTTAACAACGACTTCGCTTAGTATCTTCAAACCAGCAGGCAGCACAATCAACAATGAAATTAACGAAATCGTAACCCGCAGGTACAAAATGCAAACAGGAGCATCCTACCATAATCGTGGTCAGCAGCGACAGCGATATGGATGCATACGATAAAAATGTAGAGATACTGAATAATTCCAGGCAACTCAGCAAATGATTTCCGTTAGATTAAAAGTATTACCAAACTATAGCGTCAAATGATACTGGTATTATATGAAAGACCCTCAGCTCAGTTCAATAAACGTACCTTCCCCCATCGTGTCCTGCCGGGAGCCGCCAGCGATGGCACCATCATTGTCTCAAAGCTACGGGTCATAATGTCAACGTCATCCGCGAAACCAATAAGTTAAGACGGATTTATACGTCCATCGTTCCTCTTCTAATTAAACCTTCCGAAGTAATATTAAACAGTACAAAGAAGAATCCACCCGTTCCGAGAATCAAATTACAAATCTCGAAACATTGGAATGCCAGTAAAAATCTTGACAAAAATGAACAACATTCCCTTTTATCTGTCTGAATACACAAGCAACACACATAAAAACATTTCTACATATAATGAGACGATGAAAGAATCCCTCAACCATACAATTGACGTGACAGCTTTACTCCTTAGTGAATCGAAAAAAAAATCCAATGACTCCAAAAAGGGATACCATCTTTCCACTGTTTACCAACATATCTGTTCCCCCCATTTTCATTTATTGGGACAGAAAGGGATCACTGCTCGCCCGATAGCAGCACCGACCCCGAACCAACCAACCAGGATGCAAAAAGGTTGTCGAATGAGAGAATAAAAACAGTCGCAACAACAGTCCAGCAACAGCAACTTCCGTGATGTGGGTAAAACAGAACAGGCACAAGGATAGTACATATACCTATTACGAGTGTGTTGTGAAGTTCTGAAGTGATGATTCAATCTCGCTATCGCACTTGACACAGTTGGATGGATCCCCCGACCGGATAGTTTCAGTTTCGTAGTCCCCAAGTGGTATGAGGTATGGCAGTTTAAAATGGGTTACAACCTAAAATTGTACCGGGCGGCGATGTTATATAAATTCCATCCCGTACATATCCTGTGTAATTCGGCAGCTATTCAGTTGATTAAAGTGTACGCAAATGATTACGAGGTGGGAGATACATGATAAGGGCTTAGCGCGGGTTCAAATATTCATTATAATGCTTGAAAATGAAGTGCAAATATGCTGCGGACGGAGTCATGAAGTTTTATTCGCTTTCGTTTACGAAACCTCGTGTGGGTCGTTCAAAGTTAAATCACTTAACCACGGGATCAGTGTTTATGTTTAGTGGATAGAGCATTTTAATCTTTTGTGTATTTTAATTGAATTGTCTATTGCAATCAAAGTTGAGTTCACTTCAAACCATAGGTGCAAACCAATTGAAATTCTACGCGTCGTCGGAAATTTCAACCAAGAGCCATCAGGACCGCACGACCACTGATGATTCTTTCAGATCACTTCTGTCTGAGTAGAACATTCAATTAAATCACGTTTTCCGTCACCGCTGAACCGCCGGCAGCCGGCAATGGTGATGCATCTTCTGTTCGGCCAAATAACCTTCTCACGGCTAATTCCAGACTAGTGCATGAAAATCCATAGCAGAAACGAGTGACAAGTAAGGACAGACGAACCAAAAGAACCGAATAAATTAGCATTGGTTTCTGTGGCGGATGTGTCGCTCGCACATATGCTGGCCGAGAATTTTCAAGATTGCAGGGAAAACTCTAGTTTTTCTAGCTTCATTGAAATAGAGAGTACTTTGCGATGTTCGGTTTCATTTACCAAAACCAGCAGTGGTGGGGCAGTGGTCCGTCCTGTCCTCCTTTCCGTCCTGTCCTATGCGATCTGGTAAATGCAGAACCAGCTTTCTTCTGTTCTGGTTCACCTCTTGGTTCGAAGTTGATTGGCTGCCGAGTGTGTCACATGCAAGGAATAATAATTAATTATGGTTGCCGAGATGAGGGCTCGTGTTTTTGGCAAATTGCGGAGTCATACCGTAAGGGTCGTCAAAGGAACCATAACCCGCAACTGCAGACTTGGATGGTGGCTAGGGGAGTACATATCTAAGGTGAAGTTATTAGTCATGCAGAATCGATTGTTACATAATTGGATGCTGAATATTCGATTTAGGATCGATAATGGAATATAAATGTACCTGGTCTGGCGAAACGAAGGAGCACGAGTCGTTTATATATTCAAGCTTCTGGCTGAACAGATTTCCAACACCAGCGACTATCCTGCAATCTTTCATTACGATAAAAATCATCTGTCGAAAATGTAGGTTCAGTTCCAAACTGAAAAAGAACCCAAAGGTTTTGCTTTGTTTCGACAGATTGTATCAAGAATTGATACTGCCTTGTATACTTAACATTAGCGAGTAATATGAACATAGCCCGTCGAGAGCTGAACACATAACATTTTCTTGGTACTGATGCCAGCTCTTCAAGTACAGTGCGCCTCCATTACTATTACGAAAGCGTATATTGGATGATCAATCACGCGGAAGATATGAAATTTATTTGTTCAGATGCTTGTTCACAACGTCGACTGCAACCAAAACAAATACATGAGCCACTTGTTTGTTTAACATAATGATCAAAAATTGCATCCAGTAAAGAGTTCATACATTACATCAATCGAATGTTTATAATTTTTAGTTGCAAATAGTTCGTACCGGTCACGTTAAGGCTGCACCTGAGAGCTTGCAAGTAAACTGTACGCTGCTATCCTTGTTATGTTTGGATCAGTTGTTGAATAGCACTGTGGCTCTTTTGATCTTCCCCTCGTGGTAGTCGAGTAATCTCTTTGCTTTCAACCGCTGTAATTGCAAGAAGGAGACGTCGCGTTCATTCGACGGTGCATTTCGAGAGTAGCTGGTACACCCAAAAAACATGTACGTAGCTGCATAGTTTGAAAATAACCATTGGTTTTTAATCTTATTTATAGGAAATACGGATACTGTCGATTTATCATGTTTTGTCCCGCACCGCTGAGCAGCATGCATGTGGGAGAATTACGCTTAACAACGCTTTCACTGTCGCTAACACTGGACACTAATACGAGTATCGGATATGCGAGGGAACGACGCATGATTGTGGCTGAGTCTGTCAAAATAAATTAATATTTTGTCAATGCAACCGGTTGGGGCTGTTGTTGTTGTTTTTCCATATTTTTTGCTAATTGAGGACATAAAAGTGTCTTGTATTTTGTATAGACCGTGCAAATTTGGAAAATTTGCAAACTTTCATCCCATGTTACATTCAATAAAAATTTTGGAATTTTACGCTTTTAAGCCTTAATTTTTTATATAAATTCAGATGTTTATTTTTTCTACGTTTTTTACAACAATGTGAAGAATTTTAGGCTGACAAAACTAAATCGGGATATATTTTTATCTTTTTTCATTAAATAGAAGCTGTTAAAAATGGCTTCTTTTGTTTCTTGAGGAATTCTCTTAACCATTTCTGATTACTTAGTATAAATGTCTCTTAAAGGAGTCTTTCAGGACGCAATTTAAAAAAAAATTGACACTAATTAATTTTGCACATTTTACATACGCTCTAAAAAGGATTTACTCGAGTTAAGCTAGCTTCGTTCGTCTACTAAGCACCTCAAATGGATTTTTATATGAGGTTGATAAAATCGGGCCAAAAGCAGACAAAATCGGTAGTACGCAAAATCGGGTCTTAACAGTCTTTTTAATATTTTTGAATTTATTTATTTTTTCCTTTTTGTTATTCTTTCAACATTTTTCTTTATTTATTTTTCTTGCACTTCTTGTTAATTTTTTGGAGTATCATTTAATATCGTTTTACTCATTGTTTAAATTTGGTTAGTTTATACAACGCATCATATTTGTCATTTTCTTAATATACCCTGTTTCAAATTCTGAAACAAATTTTAATTCCAATTTTTTTCAATTCTATAACCTTTTGGCATATTTATCAATTGATTCGTTTGGGTTAATTTTTCATTTCTTCCTTTTTCATTTCTCATACATTTTCAAAATAATCAAAAAAATAAACTGATACATTTTTAATTTAAACAATTTTGAAACAAAAAATCATTCGCTTCTCATATTTTTTTTTGTTTTAAAACTTTTATAATTTAAGTAAAAAATTGTTATCTTAAAATTCATCGTTTCTCCATTTTTCTGTTATCACCTTTTTCTATTTTTTTATTCTTTTGGATTGTTTTCAATTTTTCATTTTTTAGGTTAACTACTTTGATGTGTTGAATTTGTTTCATTTTACTTTTTTTTAATTTAAACAATTTTGTAACAAAAAATCATTGTCTTTTCCTTTTTTTCTTTTAAGGAATTTTTATTTAGGCAAAAAAATGTGATCTTAAATTTACCGTTTCTTCATTTCCCATTTATCACGATTTTCTACTTTCTTTATTTTTTTTTGATTCTCTTAGATTATTTTAAATTTTTAATTTTTTTAGGTGATTTTTTTAGATTTTTTCAATTGTTCCTCTTTACTCTACTTTTTCTATTTCTTTTTTCATTTTTTCCTAATTTTTGGTTCTTTCATCATTTTAGAAAGTTTTCAACGATATTAAATTTTAAATACTTAATTTAAATTTAATTATTTTTATGATTTTGTAACACTTTTCAGTTTTGTTCAATTCTTTCATTTTTTCGATTTTATTCTCTTTCAGATTTAATTTTTTTTCGTTACCTTCAATTTCAATTTTTTTCGAATGCTTCGAAATTTTATTCTTTTCAATTTGCTTCAAATTTATTAATTTTTATGATTTTATTTATCAATATAATAGTTATTTTTCATTTTCTTCGTCTTTTTGTTTATTTTAATGTTTTGTTATTATACATAAAGTAATCTTATTCAATTTTTTCGATGTTCATTTTTTTTTAATTCAGTAAACTTTTACATTTTTCCAGCTTTTCAAACTTTATTTATTATTGGTTTCATACTGTCGTTTTTTAAATGTAGTTTTAGTTGAATTATTATGAATTCTTCCTTTTATTTTTTTTTAATTTCAATGATATATCTTATAAATTATTTATTATTTGTTTCAACTTTTCAATTATTTACTTTTTCTAATACGTTTTTGACAATCTATCATTTCTTGAATTTTCTTCATTTGATTTGTTTCTCCTTATTGTTTAATAACATTAATGGTTTTAAATAGTTAATTTAATAGCATTATTTTTCCATATTACCCATTTATTGTTAGTGATTTTTTTAATTGTATTTTTTTCAATTCGTGATTATTTTTAATTATTTAATTTGTTGTAATTTTATTATTTTAAATTGCAATTTTTTTCCAATTTTGACTTTCCAGCCAAATTTAAAAAAAAAATCTATCTTGTTTTAGTTTCTTGATTTATTTTCATTTTTTTTTAAGTTTTCGTTTGGTTTGTAACAATTATAATTCTCTTAATAGTAAAACTTTTCAACTTTTTGTTTTATTTCCATTTGTGCTATTCTTTGAATCTCCTAAACTTTTTCGATTTTATCAATTTCTCTAAAATTTTACCATATTTTCAGCATTTTAACTATTTTTAATCATTAGTTTTTTCAATTTCTTATTTTTCCCATTTTTCTACCTATTTAAATTTTTTCAACAAAATGTAAATCTTTTTCAATTCAAAAACTTTTTGGCGATTTTTTCATTAAATTCTTTATTAATTGGGTTCATTTTTCATTATTTATATTTTTCATTTCTAATATATTTTCAAATAATTCAAATCTTTTCCATCTTCATTTAAACAATTTTGAATTTTTAAATTAAACTATTTTGAAAGAAAATCATTGTTTTTTCAATCTCTTGTGTTCTTTTCATACATTTCTAATTGAAGTACAAAATAGTTATCTTAAATTCATCGTTTTTTTCTTATTTTTCTTTTGTCACCTTTTCCTGTGTTTTGTTCCTTTTTCTCAATTCTCTTAGATAGTTTTTAATTTTTCATTTTTTAGGTTAAACTAGATTTTACTTGTTTTTTAATTTCATTAAATTTTTCGGTTAACTTATTTTGTTATTCTTTTATTTTCATTTTTTATGATTCTACAAATAATTTCGATTTTCTATTTGGTGTAATCATCAATTTTATTTGTTTTGTATTGCGGTCGAAATTAAATAAAAAAGGAATCATAAAAGAGAACATTTCTTTCAAATTTTCGTTCTTTTGGATACAGATAGTATTTTTTAATATTTATTTTTTTAATTTATATTTTTAATTTAATAAATTGAAACCAACTTTCTCAATTTATACAATTTTAAATTTTTACGCTATTTTTCATATTACTCATTTATTGTTCGTAATTTCTTGAGATGTATTTTTGCCTTTCTCATATAGAAAGGTTATGCAATCACTCTGAAAAACGTCAACCTAATCCCGGCCCGGAGGGCCGAGTGTCATATCCCATTCGACTCAGTTCGTCGAGATCGGAAAAAGTCTGTATGTGTGTGTGTATGTATGTATGTGTGTGTGTATGTGTATGTGTGTGTGTATGTGCGTATGTGTCAAATAATGTCACTCATTTTTCTCAGAGATGGCTGGACCGATTTGCCCAAACTTAGTCTCAAATGAAAGGTGCAACCTTCCCATCGGCTGCTATTGAATTTTGGATCGATCGGAATTCTGGTTCCGGAATTACGGGTTTCAGAGTGCGGCCACACAGAAACTTTTCATATAAACTATAGGCAAAATTAAAAATAGAATTTTTATTTTTGATGCTAAATGTGTTCAAGGTGCATGAAACGTCGAGATTTGATGCAAACTCGAAAAAAAATTTGACGACGATTCACTTTTTTGGATTTTGGCACATTTTTGCCTTTCTCATATAGAAAGGTTATGCAATCACTCTGAAAAACGTCAACCTAATCCCGGCCAGGGCCAAATTTTTTTTCGACTCGCATAAGGTTTCTGGATTTTAACAGGGGCGTAGTTGATGGTTTAGGGAGAGGGGTTACACCCCCCCTCTACTGTTCACTCCCCTCCTTTAAAAATCTCCTTAAATCACCCCTCAGACCACCACCTCATACCCCTCCCTTTCAACCCCATCATCTTTAAACCACCACTACATTACAAAGCATACCAATTTAAGCTGGGGAGTCGTTCGTTCATGGGACTTTCGCCCTCCTCACATACCCATCCCCGCATGACAAAATGAGTTAGCAAGCAGATAACATTGATCTAATGCTGATTAGGCTAATGGAGTATGATATTTTTTTGTTTCAAGTGTTTCACCGTCGACACGTAGCTCATCAAGTTCGTGGCTGGCATGCCATTGTGTATAAGTGCAAAGTGTACTAAGAATGTAATGGACATTTCCACAATTATGTTGAACATAAAAAGCCTCCGTGCCATAGTTTAGAGAAATGAGAAAGGCACAATTGCACCGATAGGTGGATTAAAACAGGTTTTTTTAATTTGTGATTATTTTCAATAATTTTTTATTTGCTATTTTGATATTTTAATTTGTAATTATTTTTTTCCAATCCCGATTTTTTTTTTCAAATTTTTTTTAATTTTTTGTTCAATTTTGTTTTAATTTTATGACTTATGATTTATGATTATGTTGAAACTGAATAATTAGAAATTTATAATCGGAAATATACAAATAAAATTTTTTCCATTAGTACCGTTACGGAGTTCAGCACTGGATAAAACATTGTAAAAATGCACAGTTAACTATTAACAGTAGCGGCATGTAGTGACAGAGTCTCGAACCAAAAAGTCCACCATCCACACCATATTGGACCTCTAAACAACCTCGCTGAATTCAAATAAAACAAGTTGAGAAAATAAAAATTTTACCACTGAACAATCACAACGCTGTGGGTGAGTTTAATGCTCTCTAACAAATATTTGATTTTTCCTGTGATCGACGGAGGCTTTTCGGAAGCTAAGTCTATAAACATAGACAGCGACACTAAATGAAAACGAATGTATTTTCATTTGCCCCTTAAAATATTTTCCCTGTTATTTTGTTCCACCTCCTCCCACATCCAACTCCAACCGAGCAGACAGGTATAGAATTGCATTCCTAGATAGAAGCATTATTTTCAAAAAATTTCATACGATCAAACGTGAAAAACGCTGTCACAATCAGCACTCCGCCGGCCTGACAGCGATAGGATCCTTCATTTTTCACGCTCCGATGATGGTGGGAAATGATCCGTACTGAGAAACATAACCGTTTGCTAGAACTCGAACGCCCCCAACCAACCGCCAACCGTCAATGCATTTGCGGGGGCGTCTGACAGGCATGATGATTGAAAAATCTAACATGGTACGTGGCTCGTGGTGCCACCTCGTACGAGTAAATCCTCTGGCCTTGTCATATTTTGGCCGTGCATCTGCATCGAATAACGATGCGATGCTTTCTTCCTCTTCCGACCAGTCGGCAGAGTAGGAAAGGTAGGTGGAATAGTCGCGGATGGCCGATGTCTGCTCGATGGCGAAATGAATGCTGTGTGGGATTTGTTCGGGCAATCGGATCTATCGACCATGTGTATGTGTGTGTGTGTGTGTGCTGCTGCTGCTATCGAAAGGATGCCGCCCGACGAAAGGCTTTTCCGCTTGGGATCAGCTTGCTTTGATGGATTTGGCAACTGATGAGGGCTCTTCGATGGATTGCATGGATTTATGGCTGTCTACTTCGTGGGGCTATTGGAGGAATATGGTTTGGTTCACCTGGAACGGTAAGAATAGGGTCGAGTTTTTTTCCTGGTACCGTTTGATCTGATGGAATTTTTTATCTGTACAATTACCACGTACACTCCAATCGATGATGGCTTCCCGTTCCTAAAATGGTTCGAAAAGTTTTTTAGTCCCTTCGCAGCATCTAGAAATCGGACTCATGAATTCTCAGTAGACCGCGTTGTTGAATTAATGCTATGCTAGGCCAATGGTGAACACAAAAAACTATTCTGGCTACATTGGCAATTTTGGTTGTTGCTTTAATGAATCAGGAAATTTACCACAATTCGTGCGAACCGTACCCTAATCTTATGAGTTTCAGAAAAAGCGAAATTTAAGCAATAAATTTAAAGATTATTCGTTAAAATTTTATTACATTGCCATTTTACTGTATCTAACCATTTTATTCAATCTTGATATCTTATTCAAAAATAATAGTGGTGCTGTCCTTATAACAGAAATATTGAACACCGTTAAATTGTACATCTACCCGAGCAAACGAAAAGTCCATAATACACCCATGCTCATGAGGTTTGACATGGGTGTATTACGGACCATGGTGATGATGTTTTCATGGGTTCAACCCATGAAAACACCATCACCATGGTCCGGTATATCCCATACAAAATACCATATGTTGGTGTATTTATGGGTTATCGAGACCATTTTATGGTGTCTTGATGGTTGTGAATTTTGGCACGGACCATGTTTAAGGTCTTTTCAAGGGCTATGTGGTGTTTGAACCCATAAGTATTTGCTCGGGTAGGTTTTTAAATTTTCTCAATGTTCTTAATTTATAATGCCTTCAATTTTTTTCATTCATTCTCAATTTATTAAAATGTTTACATCTAAAAATGTTTTTAATTCATAATTTTTTTTCATTTTTATTTTTTTACTATAAATAAATAAAAGAAATGAAGAAATTGAGCACATAGAAAATGTTAAGATACCTAATCCGAACGAGAAAATGATTGAATTGGGAAGATTAAAGAAAAATAAAGCTCATAAAGCAATAGAAGAAGTTAAAAGAATACACAACTTAGACAACAAAAACAAAATAAAACGAGTTCATTTCAAAATTTAAAGAAAGTCGGAGAATGGAAAATAATTGATAAAAGGTTAATTATACAAGAAGTCAATAAATTAAGTAGTTGAATAAATCCATAAAATTGTAAAACAACTGCAAAAAATTGGGAAATTAAAACAACTAAACAGTTGATTGAAAAAATTGGAAAAATTATCAACAAAAATTGAATTAAATTTAAAAAAAATGAAAACAATGAAAAGAAAATGCAAAAAATCGTCATACAAGAATAAAAAAATTAAAGGTAATGAAAAACTATATTTGAAGTATACAATTATAACATTAAATTTTTTTAAAATGTTAAATGATTGAAAAAATTTAAAAATAAAAAAATAAAAACTATGAAACTATTATAGCTAATTTTCAAGTAAAAAACAAAAAAATTGAAGAGATTAGAAAATTAAAAATAAATAAAAAGATAAAAAATAGAAAGAAACGAACATTTTTAAATAATTAGAAAGAACTAACAAAATGAGAAAATGGTTAAATTGAAAATAAAAGAAATCAAAATAAATTTAATAGATTTTTGTATTTAAAATAAAATTAAAAAATGTATCACTTGGAAAAAAGCTGAAAAAATAAAATATTGAAGGAGTTGGAAAAAATCGAAATAAAGAAAAAAGTTTAAATTTAAAATTAAACAGTAAGAAATTCATTCAAATGCAAAATTTGAAGAAATTTATGAAAAAAATAAAAGCAATTTGAAAAAAATAATGATCGCGCGAAAATTTTTAGAATTAAAATAGGCAATTTTTGAAGAAATTGGAAATGAAAAGTAAAAAATGAAACAATTGAAGAATATAAGAATAATTTTAAAAAGTTATAAATGAAGCAACCAAAAAATTAAATTGGGTGCCTTACATGATCAATAATAAAAAATAAAAAAAACGGAGAAGGAAATATGATAGAAAAATAAAAAAAACGAAAATGAATGGCTTCAATGAAGGCAACAAAACAAGTGCAAAAATTACAAAGAACATAACAATTGAAGAAGTAAATCTGAAAATACAAATTCGAACAATCAAAAAAATATATTTTAATAAAAATGAACGAATACTTGAAAGTTGAAAAAATGGAAATACTGAATAAATAATTGAAAAAATATTAAAAAAAAACGCAAAAAATAAATCAGTCGCACAATTAAAAACAATAGAAAAATTTTAAAAAATCATGCAAAAAATGGAAAATAGAAAATTTATTATAATTATAAAATACTTAAAAACAATAAAAGGAAAATATTAAATTTTTTATAATGTACAAAAATAAACTAAAATGAAAAAAATGAATGAAAATGATAAAATTCAATAATTCCAAACTCACGTTTTTTGGAGTTCTTGCATTCAAAGTTTTGATTTATTTTAATTTTGTTCAAATACCCTTAAACAAAAATTGAAGAAAAAGTGAAAAAAGCGATGGGAGGGAATGGAAAAAAAATAAGGTCAAATAATTTCAAACAATGATTTTTTTTAATTTCACAAAAATATTTTCAACTTCTGACAATTTAAAAGAATAATTGAAAGTAAATGATAGATTTGGGAGGGTTGAAGAAATTTATTGTTGTTGTTGAAGAAGTGATACAAACAATTCAAAAGTTGCAAAAATAACACAGTGAAGACCCGATTTTACCGAACTTTGTCATTTGCTAACCAGATTTTGTCAGCCACACATGAAAATTAAATCCGCGTGATGATCCCTAGGAAACGAAGAAAAATTCAAATTCGAATGAAACTTTTCTTCAGCATTTTTTTTATTTTCTTATAGATGCAAAACATGCAAAAAATTAAAAAAGGGCAATTTTGTTTTAGTTTTTCCGTGGAAGACATTCTTAAGGCAAATTTACATTAAATAATAACTCTAGGTCTAGAGGCTTAAGAAGAATTTTTAACAGCTTCAGTTCATTAAAACAAATAAAAAAATGTCCCGATTTTGTCAATGTTCAATGTCAATGTTAGTCTAGTATAAAAACGGGCCAATACAGTAAACTGAAATAGTAAAAAAATAAATGGAAGTATCGATGTAACTAAAATAAAACCATTGGATTATCAAAAAAAATATATGAAGATTAAAAAAATGGATCTGAAAAAATACTAAATAAGCATTAATGAAAAACTGTAAAAAATTCGACCTATTGGAACGATTCCAAAAAATGAAGAAAAAAAGGAAACTTCTTAAAAAATTTACATATAACGAAATAAAAGGATAACTATGCAAAAAATTAATAAATAAAAAATTTGAAAGAAAACCCACAAAACTGTAAAAAAAAATCTGCAAAAAATTGGACAATTGAAACAACAGTTAAATAAAATTGGAAATAAAATGAAAAAATAAAAATTAAATGGATTAAAAAAATTGAAATTAAAATTAATAGAAAATACAAAAAATCGCGATCAAAGAATAAAAAATTGGGCTATTGAAACAACAATTAATTATAATTAGAAATAAAATTTTAAAAAATAAAAATTTAATGGATTAAAAAAATTAAGCAAAAATTTATAGAAAATGCAAAAAATCGAGATTAAGGAATAAAACAGAATAAAATTAACAAAATAATTAAACAAATAAAAGAAATTACAAATCGGAAAAAACTGAAGAAATTGAAAAGTGCAAATAAATTAAAAAACGGGGAAAAATAGTCTAATTGAAAAAAGATGTATAAAGGAAATAGCTTAAAAAATTTAAGTAAAAATATATGAAAATTGAAAAAAAATGCTTTTAATTAAAATAATACTGGTTGGAAAAATTGAGAAATGAATAAACTGCTAGAACATGAATTATTTAGTAAATAGAACAGCACCGAAAACTAAAATAAATGAAAAAAGTTAAAAAAATGAATTATTTTTTTGATATTAACAAAATAAAATAAAATAAATAAAACAAAAAATTGAAATAAATTGAAAAAGTTAAGAAAATGTTCATTGATTGAGAAAAATGCGCAAAACAAAAAAATAACAAACAAAATCATAAAATTGAGATGAATTTAAAAATATTAGAAAAAAACTGAAAGAAAACAAAAAAAACAACACAATTTAAAATATTGAAAAACAACATGCAAAAATAATGAAAAAATTAAAAAATGTTTAAGAAAAAACTGTGCTAAAAACTAAAACAATGAGTAAAATTTCGAAAATTAAAAAAAAAAATTAACAATTTGGAATGTTGAAAAATTAAAAAAAAATGATATTAAAAAAATAAAGGGCAAAGTAAGAGAAAATTGAAAAGAGTATTATGTAAGATTGATCCAAAAAAGCTACAAAAACGAACGCAATTTTTTCAGATATTGTGAAATTCAAAATAATGAAAACTTTTCAAATTTGCTGTCTATTTGAAGGAATCAAAATAAAAAATTAAAAAAGGATTATAAAATCATGAAATTTATAAATTGATCTGAAAAAGAAATGTTAAATTTTTAGAATTGAATTGCTCAAAAAATGATAAAAAAAATCGTAAAAAAAAACAAATTGAAAAAATATGGAAAACAAAAATAGGCTAAAATTATGATAGAAAAAGGCGCTAACAAAAGTAAAGTTGCAAAATATAAGGTAATAAGTCTGAATGAAAAAAGATCATGAAAAAATAAGGCAACAAATAGTTTAGATAATTAGGAATAAATAATCGTTGAAGAAATATAAAACTGAATGAAATTAAAAAAATCGGAAAAATAACAAATTAAAAATACAGAACACAAAAGTTAATGAAATATGTTGCAAAATTGTGCTATATTGGAATAATTGAAAACAATAAAAATGTTAAAAATTTAAAAACCAAATAAAATTATTTTGTTAAAAATCTCAAATTAATAAAATGGAAAAAATTTAAATTTTTGCCGAAGAAGTAAATGAAGAACTGAAAATAATATATAAAATCGACCAACTGAAAACTCCAGAAAACTAAAAGGATCGGAATGAAAAGAAGTAGAAAATCGAAATGGTAAAATTTTTAAAAAATTGATGGATCTAATGAGATGCTAAAACTAAACAAAGATAGGTGAAACGTTGAAGAAAATAACAAAAAATAACATCTTAAAACAAATTAAAAGAAATTATAAAAAATGGTGCGGGCGAAATAAATAAATAAAAATATTATAACAAAATAGCAATTTTGGAGCTTTTAAAATTTTTGCAATATTTGCCTTTTTTGCATTCCATTACAATTTTTGCAAATTTCCATGCGAATTGGCGTCGGTACCCATTATACCCATCAATCCTCTCATATACAACAATGCGTAGTTTCCCGCAATTGCAATATCCTATAGAGCAGGTTGACCGGAAATCAAATAAAGATATAAAATACAGTTTGTTAAGATGGGCATTTCGTCAGTTTGGAAAGCGCCACCTGCATCCACATGTTCGCACACGATGCGAAAAAGTGTACACGATGCATTAAAAAGCGATGCAAAGGAAGTCCGCCATCCGCGACCAACTAGTCCTAGCAGAGTTCTAAGCTACAGATTAATCGTGAGCAATTTAATTTAATTGTTTTTTAATTCATCCTAAAACATCATTTTGCTCATTGATAACAGTACAGCCAAAAACGAAATAACACACTTTCATTTAGCACCAGTATGTCAGAAACACCCTCGCACAAGCAAATAATATTGGCAAAGCTACCGCCTATCGCAAGGCTCATCTCCAGTCGCTGGCACTCCCACTCATGAACTCAACATTACCCACACACAGTCACAAGCAAGCTTGTCTTCACACGACACACATCGAGCATTTTCCCGACACGTGGAGTAAATGTTGTAACATTTATTCAGCCAGGCATGCCGGGCCCCCGCCGCGCAATACACAAAAGTAAAGTAAATTAAACACAAATAATTAACTTCTCCCTTCATGAATAATTAATTTTATCAGAGATTAACTTGTGACTCCCGCCTCCGAAAGGTGCCTCAGTGATGGCGCGTAAAATGCTTTACGTTTATCGAATTATCCTTCACTTTACCGAACTTTAATATCCCTTTTCCCGCAGGACAGAGCAGAACACTTTTTTCCCCTATTCCAAGACACCGATCGAACAAAAAATTACTGGTTCTTTTTTCCCTTCCAATGGCGCTAACGCGCTATCGCTATACATCCATTAAATCAATCGATAAGTTTTCCATTACGCTTTGTTAAAATAACCTGGCTCCCCTACACACTATGCTCTGAATCCGTTCGTCGTTGCTTTCGGCTTCAACACCAGACACCGGACGGTGTCCAAAATTGAACATATAGACGATACGCTCGTTTTTCATCCCGATGCTTCCCATTTCTCTTCCTGCCAGTTCCCAACCTAAGCGCACTAACGACGACTGAAATTTCGTTCGAATCTCCCAAAACACACCAGTCACCGGTGCCCTGCTTCGGCTACTTCCTCGTGAAATCTTAATTAACAGAATAAATGACTCTCATCAAGCTCACCTCCTGTTCGCTGCTTCTTTGCTGTTTTTTTCTTCTTGTCTCTTCCATCCATTGGATTCCTTTCCGTTCCGGTTGCGAATCTTCACGGCTTTATTTTCTCACTATCAGTGGCTAGTAGTGGCAACTTATCCGAAGTTGTAGTTCCTCGCTCCCGGACCCGGACCCGAACCTTACGCTTGTTTGCCCCTCTCAGGGATCATCAAAGCGGGCAATCAACGAGAATGGCGTACGGAGGGGTCAAAATAGGAAAGCAAGCAACACAACAACACGAGATGCTGCACACATATCGACATGTTTGAAAGCGGTGGTAGTAGCAGATGCTGCTCCCGGTCGTTGGTGGGTAAGTGGAAAATTTGTTAGGATGGGGTGCGTGCTATACGCTGACGGGCGAGACGAATGGACGAACCGGTAGCTTATATCGCTAAATGTACAGTCTGGATCGTAAATGTTTTAATGCTTACGATGAACGGTGAAATATCCGTGGTGAATGAATAAGAGTTTTTATGGAGACACCTAGTCACGGGTAGATATGAATAATGGGAACGCGTGGTCAGTTGTAATTAGTTAGCACATACTGAATGAATTATTCTCCAACAATGTTACGTTCACAATATATTTGCATTTCAATCCAGTACAATGTCATGATAATAATCGAAGCATTTGTTTTGATAATCATCTACTGATTGCATCGACGGGTAATAAATGTGGTGAAATGATTCCATTGTGGAAGCACGGTTCCAGAAAAATTAAAATTTTACAACAAAAATGCTTTTTATCAAATGTAGTCCCTGGTATTTGTAAGCAGCCTTACGAATTTTCGATACGTACCTTCTAACCTGTTACAAAAAATATCTACTGAAATGTGTGCTACTTCAATGGTTACATAATTTAATATATTTTATCCTCATCTATTCCCACAGTGTCAATGTAAAAAACTTCAAGCGAAGTGAGCGATGTCTAAAATTATCAAAACGATGTGACATTTACATTTGTCACAATATGAAGGGGTGAGACTTTGAGCACACAAAGCAAAAAAATGTTTACGGTACCCCAGTATCCCTTGTACATGTATAATAGATCGAAGACCTTCGAGCGGGAGGATGACAGGGATTGCCTACAAAACATTATCACTTTGGGACAGACAATTGAGATATTTGAGAGTTTCTCCATATAGAGCCATAGAGTAGAACGGGGTTATGTCGTGCCATATTTTTCAACTGAATAGACAGATGAATGCATCGATTATATTTATGTGAAACGAATTTGTATAAAAAAAATGAAAGCAAGACAAAACATACAAAACCCAAATATGATGTTTCGTCGCCAGAAATATGGCACATAAATTGTTTGATAGATCAAAAACACGTTTGTCGTCTCAAAACGTGACAAATGACGCCACTTCTTTACCCACAACGACAAAATTATGGATATTATTGTATAGTATGCGTCCTCCATCCGACGCAGGGCACCTAACTAGTCAATCATTTTATTTCTTTTGTCAAAAAAAAACAGTGCACCCCCTTTTGCTCTACTGGCACGTAGAACAATGCGTTTGCACAGGAGTCGCTAAGGATGCAAGGTTCGAATCACTGTCAGTAGATAGGAAATTTTTATGGCGAATTTTAATCTCTGCTACCCCACTTAATCTGATGTGCAAACGAACAAAATCAGAATCAAGATATCTGTAGAGCTAGATTATCGGAAGAGCCCCATACCAGAATCACTCACTACAATCGCAGACCAGACGGGAAATATAATCCACTAAAACACTGCCCAAGGCCAACTGGAGCGGGCCGTGGTTCTGTTTGTGTTACTAAGCGTACGGTTAAGATGTCAAAATTTCATAATCCCGTAGGAACGAGTTTGTGAAATCGTGGTGTAGGTGGAGGATCGCGAAGAGTTCGAGCGTTTGTATGTAACCGTGCTTGATCGCGTGGAAGTGTGTATGTCACGTATGCTAGAGTGTAGGTAACTTTGCGTGGATGAATATAACCGTAAGGTCCTTTGCATGTTCGTGTAGGTACTTAAGGGGGTGCTTTACTAACAAAGCCTGAATAGAAGCTGTTTGTTGGAAGAAATAAATTGAATTTTTTGGTGGGAATAAAAATATCTACTGAAAAGACTATTTATTTTCAAGCTACATATTTTGACCATGAAATTTTAATTTTGAACGCCAGACAAAATATAGGCGAACTGCAAACCTCATTGGTTACATTGATGTTGAAACTGCCGAGTAATACTTACTACTTTGCAATTTATTCCTTTAAAACTACCACAACTTTGGGCCTCAAGAATAGGATGTAAGAGCCTCACTAAACCCTGTGCTGCCCAACAACGACCCCACTTTTTGGCTGGTTACGGAAAATTTGTTGCAGAATATTCCAAATGCGATTGCATTTTGTCACTACTACGTAAACCTCTTCGCCACATTCCCACCAATCATAAAAATATATTGTTTGCTTCTTGAAATCGCCATGCTGAATACATTTAACGTAGAAGGTTGAAAATTTGAGAAACAAAACTCATTAATGGCTAAACTGCCCTTTCGTCAAACAACTATTGGATTTTTTAATTTTTTTGGAGAGAATAAAAAAAAATATTTCCAGGGTCCTGTAGCTATAAAATTTTGTGAACGATGTAGAAATTAAAGTTATTAGAAAAAAAATCAGACCCGTCAAATGGCACTGTTGGGCATTTTTGAGAATTAAATGAAAAAACCCGTAATTGTCGTTTCTATGTTAACGTGTTTGGAATCACGTGGGCGTGTTAATGTCGCTATTGTTATCATATGTATAATTTCGCGTCTTTGAATTCGTTCATATGGCCGTGTAGCCATTTGCAGATTTACGTGGGCTTTTGAATGTTCGCGCGAGCCGTCTATCTGATGTTTAATTCTAAGTGTACAAATCAGAAAAATCGAAAAAAGCGAGCCCCTCAAACTCAGTGGAGTTTCCAACTATGGCGCCCTGAGACACTAGTTTTTAGTGTGGGTATAAGGACCGTATTTTGGACTGGGAGCTCCTAAACGAGTCGATTCATGATCGTGTGAGAGCGAGCGTTTGTATGTTGGGGCACTAGAGGCCGAGATCATAAATTCATAACTGGGAAATCGTGAGTCGTCAAGTAAATGATTGAATGAATCGTGAGTGAATGATGGCGTTTGCATACGGGTTTTTATTATCGCGAAAAGCTCGAGCGATTGCATTCAAATCATTTTTTATTTAATTTCATTCTATTTACTCATTTTATTTTCAGTTTATTCATTTCTTGGCTTTTATTCGTTTTGTTTATTTTATTCATTTTAAATATTTGACTAACTTTAAATACGTGATCATTTCATTTTAGTCATTTCTTTCATTCAACATTCTTTTCATTTATGTTGATCATTTGAGTTCATTTTATCTGTTTTATTCGTTTCATTCTTTGGATTCATTCTAATCAGTTTATCCTATTCATGCGTTTTTCATATCATTAATTTAACTTGTTTTATTAACTCTTCTCGTTTTATGCATTTTATTCATTTTTTCCAGTTCATATATATCTTACAGTTTCTTCATTTTAATAATCTGACTTTTTTTTCAATACCCGTTTTATTCATTTCATCCAAATCATTATTTGGCACAAATAAAAATATTCTTTTAATTTTATAACTTTTTTTAACATCACGTGATTTTTCATTTTAATTATTTAATTCAATGCAGTGATGTTATTGATTTTGTTCATTTTATTCATGCTATTCCCTTTATCCATTGTAGTAATTTTATTCAGTTCATTCCTTTTATTCATTTCATTTAATTCATTCATTTTATTTGCTTTATTTATGTAATTTATTTTAGCTAGCTATTTATTTTATTTTTTTATTTTATTTATATTTTTTATTTAATTTATATTTTTTATTTTATTTATTATTTTCTTTATTTCATTTATTTTGTTCATTTTATGCATTTTATTTATTTTTTTCTTTTATTTATTATATTTTTTTATTTTATTCATTTTATCCACTTTATTTTATTATTTTTATTCTGTTTTTTCAGTTTCTTCGTTCTAATGATTTTCTTGATTCTGTTCAGTCATTATTTTTATTCATTTCATCCAATTTGTTAGTTTGAATCAATTTAATTTATTTTATTAATTATATACCTTCTTCATACTGTATAATTTTTCAAATAATGAGCTGAACTAATACAAATTATTTATTATACTATTTTGATTTATAATAGTCATCCTACTGATTTTATGAATTTGAAAACTTTTTATCAATTTTTTCATTCAATAACATTTAAATTTTTTTTTTTATCTTAAAATACGTTTATTTAGGCCCAAATGCTGTAGCTTAACGAGGCCGATAATTCATTTTTTTTATATTACATGTCACATGTTAGTGGGGGAAGGGAAAGCCGTATTTAGGGGCGGCTTGCTCCCCTCTTATGTAAGTAAAGGAAAAAGGTAGGAAGTGGGATACATATTGTGTAATTGACATCGTCGTTTGCTGATTGATCATTGTGGCGGATATGCACACTTTGTTGTAGTGTTGTAGTTTCCAGCCTGTAATCGCAGGGGCGAGGAGAGGGTCGATATTTCGGATAATTATTGGCACTCTATATCATCTGCATGTGCGGTATGTCATGATGTTCTGGATAGACGGTTATCAAGAAGAGTGTGCACCGAAGACTCGTGAAGCAATGCCATATTGTAGATACAGGGATAGGTTGGTGAGATTCTACTGTGAATGAGATAGGGTAAAATGTATTAAACTTGGACATCAATGGTTTTCAAAAAGATATAGATAAGAAAAATATAGGGGTGGTCACGGCTTGCCAGGACGTCCCGGACTGGCACATAGGGTGATCTACCTCGGGCCCGAAGGGAATCTATTAGTTGGGACCTGGCAACACAGTACTCTGCGCACAGCCAAACAACATGCTCGATGTCGTGATAGCCGTTCTCACAAACACAATGATTATTTTCAGCAAGCCCTATACGACGGAGATGCGCGTCAAACGAGTAATGGTTAGACATGATCCTTGACATCGTACGAATAAAGTCCCGGTTCACATCCAACCCCTTAAACCAAGCATTCGTTGATACCTTCGGGATAATGGAATGTAGCCACCGTCCCAGATGCCCATTGCTCCATGAGGTTTGCCAACTATCGAGCGTCCTCTGACGAGAGATACTGAAAAATTCGTTGAAGCAAATTGGTCTTTCGTAAGTGTCGCCTTCTAATGCGCCCACCTTGGCTAAAGAGTCCGCCTTCTCATTGCCCGCAATAGAACAATGTGACGGGACCCAAACCAAGGTAATCTGGTAAGATTTTTCAGATAAAGCACTCAGATATTCCCGTATTTTCCCCAGGAAATACGGTGAGTGCTTTCCAGGCTTCGCCGCACGGATGGCCTCAATGGAGCTGAGACTATCCGAAACGATGAAGTAATGGTCTGAGGGCAGGGTGTCAATGATCCCGAGAGTATACTGAATGGCAGCTAATTCTGCGACGTAAATTGAAGCAGGATCATTGAGTTTGAATGAGGCAGCAAGATTTTCGTTGAAGATACCGAAGCCTGTGGACCCGTCGAGAATTGATCCGTCAGTGTAGAACATTTTGGCGCAGTCGACTTGATGGTATTTGTTATAGAAAATATTTGGGACCACTTGTGGGCGAATATGATCCGGAATTCCACAAATCTCTTCCTTCATGGATGTATCGAAAAATACAGTTGGATCAGAAGTATCTAAGAGATGAGCACGGTTGACGTTATATGTAGATGAATTGATGTTCTGTGCCATGTAATCGAAGTACAAGGACATGAATCGGGTCTGAGAATTAAGCTCGACAAGCCTTTCGCAATTTGCAATCACCAATGGGTTCAGAATATCGCATCGAATGAGCAATCGATATGAGAGGTCCCAGAATCGATTTTTCAGCGGTAGAACGCCCGCCAGCACTTCGAGACTCATCGTATGGGTCGAGTGCATGCAACCCAAGGCAATACGCAAGCAACGATACTGGATTCGCTCCAGTTTGATGAAGTGTATGTTCGCAGCGGAGCGAAAGCAGAAACATCCGTACTCCAACACTGATAATATCGTTGTTTGGTACAACCTGATTAGGTCTCCTGGATGGGCACCCCACCATGTTCCAGTTATTGTACGGAAAAAGTTGATCCTTTGTTGGCACTTCTGTTTCAGATACCTAATGTGACATCCCCAGGTACCTTTAGAGTCGAACCATACCCCGAGATATTTGAATGTTGAAGCCTGAGCAATAGTTTGATCCATTAATTGAAGCTGTAGTTGCGCTGGTTCACGCTTTCTAGAAAATACGACTAGCTCAGTTTTCTCCGTGGAGAACTCGATACCCAGTTGGAGAGCCCATGCAGACAAATTGTCCAAGGTATCTTGCAGTGGTCCTTGCAAGTCGACGGCTTTAGGACCTGTAATAGAGACCACACCGTCATCTGCAAGCTGCCTTAGCGTGCAGGAATTGACAAGACATTCGTCAATGTCATTCACGTAAAAATTGTAGAGGAGAGGGCTTAGACATGAGCCCTGGGGAAGGCCCATGTAGCTAAATCGTGATGTCGATAAATCGCCATGCGAGAAATGCATTTGTTTTTCAGACAACAGGTTTAGCAAAAAGTTATTTAAAATTGGCGAAAGACCATGCTGGTGCAACTTCTCATAAAGAATGTTGATCGAAACTGAATCGAAAGCCCCCTTAATATCCAAGAATACTGATGCCATCTGCTCTTTGTTAGCATATGCCATTTGAATTTCTGTTGAGAGCAACGCAAGGCAATCGTTCGTCCCTTTGCCTTTGCGGAAGCCAAATTGTGTATCTGACAGTAAGCCATTTGTTTCGACCCAATTGTCGAGCCGAAACAGGATCATTTTCTCGAACAACTTCCGGATACAGGACAGCATTGCAATCGGACGATACGAATTGTGGTCGGAGGCTGGTTTTCCTGGTTTTTGGATGGCGATGACCCTCACCTGTCTCCAGTCATGTGGGACAATGTTACCCTCAAGAAACCTATTAAATAAATTCAACAAGCGTCTTTTGGCAGAGTCTGGCAGATTCTTCAATAAGTTGAATTTAATTCTATCTGGCCCCGGGGCTTTATTGTTACATGATAAGAGAGCAAGTGAGAACTCCATCATCGTAAACGGTGTTTCGTTCGCGGTATTGTAAGGCGACGCGGCGCGGTAGATTTTCTGTGCCGGGGCGGAATCCGGACAAACCTTCTTGGCGAAATCGAATATCCAACGGTTTGAATATTCCACGCTCTCGTTAGTACTGTTTCGGTTTCGCATACGTCGGGCCGTGCCCCAAAGAGTGCTCATCGATGTTTCTCTTGTTAACCCGTCGACAAACCGGCGCCAGTAACTGCGTTTCTTAGCTTTCATTAAATTTTTCATTCGCTTTTCTAATATCGCGTACACTCGATAACTAGCAACTAACCCGTCGTTCCGGAAGGTTTTATACGCGGCAGCTTTCTCCGCGTACACGTCTGAGCACTCTTTGTCCCACCACGGGTTGGGAGAACGTTTTTGGGTGTTCACGTCGGGTACTCGTTTCGTCTGAGTTTGAATCGCGCTATCGAGAATCGAGTTGGACAAAAACTTATATTCTTCCTCCGGGGGAAGTATCTGTGTTGAATCGATAGTTTTGGATATCTCAGCAGCGTAGCTCTTCCAATCAATGTTTCGTGTGAGGTCATAGGGAACATTGATTGGTGTCGATGGTCTTGAACCAGTGGTGATTGCAATTACAATTGGTAAGTGGTCACTACCGTGGGGATCAGATATTACCTTCCACTTGCAATCTAACCGTAGTGATGTCGAGCATAAAGATATGTCCAGTGCACTTGCTTGCGCAGGTGGTCTAGGAATTCGTGTCATTTCCCCTGTGTTCAGAATTGTCATATTGAAGTTGTCACAAAGGTCTTGAATTGTCGAAGATCGATTATCGTCGTATAGACAGCCCCACCCCGTACCGTGAGAGTTAAAGTCTCCAAGAAGCAGGCGGGGCGAGGGAAGGTGTTCAATCACATTGGAGAATCTTCGATATCCCATCATGGCCCTAGGAGGAATGTAAATAGAAGCAATGCAAAGATCTTTGCCTTTGATTGTTGTTTGACAAGCGACAACTTCAATGCCTGGCGTCGAAGGGAGGTTGATTCGATTGAAGGAGTAGCACTTTTTGATCCCTAAAAGTACCCCCCCATATGAGTCTTCTCGATCCAAGCGGATAATGTTAAAATCGTGGAAGTTGAGGTTTATATTAGAAGTTAGCCATGTTTCACATAGGGAAAATGCATCACAATGATTGTAATTTAGCAAGTGTTTTAATGAATCAATTTTGGGGATAATACTTCTGCAGTTCCACTGTAAAACAGTGATCAGATCCCTGATTCCGTCTAATAAGTTAGCCATCGAAGGATACGATCGCTGTAAGGAGGGGCCATTGTTCAGTCAACTGTTTTAAAAATGTTCTTACTGTTGGTAGAATAGCAACCAGCAAGCTTTTCATAGGATCGGTAATGTTGAAAGCTGTGAATATCCAGTCCACAATGTCAGAAAATTTAAGGAATCCCGTTTTAGGTTGAGTTTCTGACTGTAAAATTGGAGCACTTGGGATTTTTGGTGCCCCGGGGAGTGCTGGGAACTCCTGGTTGTATCTCAATTTCCCAAAACCAGGAGGTATTATCTTCGGATTTGTACCAGCACTTCCAGTTGATGAATTATTTTTATTTTGTACCCTTGTTTGGGACAACCTAGGACCCTTACGAGGAAGTTCAGGTGAGTTTTGATTAGGTCTTTTCCTAGAGTTTCCAAGCGGAGCCAAAGAATGCCCCTCGCAAGGGTCGTTAGAGGCGTTATCGTCAGTTGGCAAGAGAGCGAATGGGTTTTCGGAGATAAGTGGAACAGCTCTTTTAAGCATTTCTGCGTAAGAGCGTCTGGAGCGATCTTTGGCGGATCGCTTCAGTTTATCCGCGCGAAGTTTGTACGTTGGGCATGTCAAAAGTGCATGCGGATTCTCCCCACAGTAAACACACTTCTCAGCGGGGCTACTGCAAGTATCATCCGCATGGCGTTCCCCACATTTACCGCACCGTTGCTTGTTGCTACAGTAGGTGGCCGTGTGACCTAGCTGCTTGCAATTGGAACAATTCATGACCCGCGGTACAAACAGGCGTACAGGTAGACGAGCTCCTCCCACTTCAACGTAGCTCGGAAGTGCAGATCCGGCGAAGGTTACGCGAAACGAGTCTGATGGATAGTAATTACCATCTTCGATGGACTTTGAGTGCAATTGCTTGCACTCCAAAATCTTAACTGATTGAAGGTTAGGGTCCTTAAAGCGGCCAGCCCCATCATTCATCAGATCATCGACAGTTAGACCCGCATCACTTACCACACCGTCGATCTCCACATCACGAGAAGGGATGTAGACGCGATACTCCAGCGTAAAGAGGCTATTGCTAACGATATCATTGGCCTGTTTCAAGTCAGTAACGACTACGCGCAGTTTATCTGACTGAACCTTTTTAATCTCGGTTACGGCCGAGTAACGTTTTGTCAGCTCCCGTGCAACTGTTATGCTGTTTAACGGTTTATTTTTGGGCCGAAAGTATACCACCCAAGGACCAGCGGATCCATCCTGGTAAACCTTGACTCGGGGGGGCTGTGAGACATTGGGAGAAAGTGGGGGAAGTGGATCGACCATAACATTATCTGTCTCAGTATCAGATATACGTTCTTCTTCTTCATAATATTCCTCTTCGGAGGGTGATCCTTCTGTTTGTTCCATTTTGTTGCGGGAGCAACACGCTCGACCGCACTGTTTAACTTAAATCAAAATAAAAAATCAAAAGCAATAAAAAGAAAAAAATCGATAAGAAAAGTAAAAAACGAAACACTTCACCAGTTGGTTCCTGACGAGCTGGTAGGTGAATTGATCCTTCGTTTGTTTTATCCGTCACCCGCGTGACCTTCACACAGTAGAGCTGATATAGCTCGTCTAAACAAAGCCGTCTTTCAGGCAAGAAAAATGTTTAGTAACGCACTTCACTGCACTACTTTAACTGATATCGCAGGTAACAATTATCACTCGCGGGACTGTTTATTAGTAATGCTTTACTGCAGCCTCTGCCACAGCAAGCACCTTCGTACCACCGAAAAAACTAAACCACACCGGAGAGAACAAAAAGCACTTGTTTCCCGGTACAAAGTTGGGTTACGAATGAACATTTAAATTAAATTTTAGTTAATTTTATATAATTCATTCAGTTTATTCGAGGTTTCGTTCGTGGAGACCTCAAAACTGTATTCATCCCGCCTCTTGTTGGGTGCCTACTAAACATGAAATCGCCAAACTAATGAGTGATCCAACAGTTATATGCGTAAGAAATGTCACATCTCATTGTTTGGTGGATTAAGTCAGTATTTACGTAATGTTTGCTTTCAGTAACTTTTTCTACGAATTTAACATATTCTCAGTTAACTATTACTTATATAAGTTGGGTATTTTTGCAATACCAGTAGATGACGGAAATCGATGTCAGAAACCGTTTTCAAATACAAGCTTGTAGTTTCCAGTATGTATCATTTATCATTCACATTCGATTGAAATAGATATGCTTATAGTGACGATACGTTATAGAAAATTTTGCTCAAGCGGAAGGCGCCATCTTGTACTTCGAAATCACTCCTTAATTTCCGTCATATACCCGTCATGTCCGTTCCTAAAATAAGGATAGTTATAGCGAATTTTGGTTAACCGGAAGTCACCATCTTGAATTTCAAAATGACACTATATATCGATTTCCGCCATCTACCCGCAAGCTTGTTCCCAAACTATCCTTATTTTTAGGATTTTGGAGAATTTTGCTCAATTGGAAGTCGCCATCTTGGATTCCGAAATGGCATCCCTCATTGATTTCCGTCATCCACTAGTCAATTTCGTTCCAAAAATATCGATATTGTTGCGGTTATGGCGAATTTTGCTTAGCCGGAAGTCGCCATCTTGGATTTTAAAATGGCAACAAGCATCAATTTCATCTTGGATTCCGAAAAGGCGTCCCTCGTTGATTTCCGTCATCCACTAGTCAATTTCGTTCCAAAAATATCGATACTGTTGCGGTTATGGCGAATTTTGCTTAGCCGGAAGTCGCCATCTTGGATTTTAAAATGACAACAAGCATCAATTTCCGTCATTCGTCAAGCGCGCCCCAAAAATACTCTTATTTTTAGGCTTTACTACTTGAGTTTTCACGCAAACAACTGGGCGCCGATTACGTCTATCTGGTGACCAAGCTGGTCTGCCAGAATCTGATGAGACGAACCCCATTATTCAATTTGAATTTTTTCTAAAAACTAAATGCTGCGATTATCGTTTAAAATTCTGAATCAAAATCCGGACTATTTCCGCCGAAACAGCACACGTCCCCTTCATCAACCAGCATTCAAAATACTTCCCGTCGACACTGTAAACATTGTGAACCGAACCCGAAGAGCACAGCCGGAAAGTGTAATCTATTGCTGATCGTCGCACGGATGGAAGATAAAGTTTATGGTTATAGCTATTTGCTTGTTAATGAGATTTTATTCTGCCAATTTTATCCCCGCTTCCTTCCGAAGAAGGCCCCGAAGCAAACTATCCCGGATATGACCCGAAAGTCCACCCCAGGGGGACACCCGACAACACAATCCCCGCAACCAAATAGCATTGAAAGTTGAAATATTCTGTTGTCACAAGCATGAAAGCGTATGAAGAGGGTGCACCCAACAGCAAAGGAATTGATAGAATTGTGATTTTTCTCTTAACCTGCCTTCCTTCAAAAGAGGACGAGAAGCCTGGAAAGGCACTTTTGAACGGAAAGCAAAGTTTTCCAACAGCATTAAAATTGTATTGTGACTTTTGTGCGAAAATAGTACCGTGTCAACTGCTTCCAATCTCGAGCGCACTCCAGATGGCCAAATTCCATTTCGATGCAAAAAACCGAAAGCCCTTAAGACCAGAGAGAGAGCCAAGCAAAAATATGTCGATGCAATGCTCGGAAATCAATTTAGCGAAGGGAGCGTTGACGGCAGTAGGGGAGCGGAGATGCTATAAGGGGGAAACCGGCAAACATCAATCCACCCGTAGAAATACGAACCAACTTCTGCAAAACTATCTTATCATCAAAGCAAAACAAGCAGGGCGAGTTCCGTCGTCATGGCAAAGAGGTCAGAAAATAAAGAGAAAAAAACAGCACATTGACATGGTGAAAATTGAGAGGGTACTTGACCTGTGGTGTGGACCTGTCTGTTGTAGGAAAATACTACTACTACTAGTTTTAGATGTGGAGAGATTGAATGTTATCTGCTGTTTAGAAGCCAAATGAATCACAGTGGATAGGAGATACTTTAGAGTTGAGCTTCCGGCAATCTAAGCAATAACTATAATGAGGAGATTTAACTGTGCGATTTAGCAGTTCACATGAGCAAAATTGTTGTTAACTTCGCGGAAATCCCATGTCACTATATCAAATAAATTAGCGGTTATAGGAACAGTAGGACATTCGAATTGTTCGGATATAATGAACATCAATTTGGTCTGACGGGCAATTCGTGCGGTCGGCATTGTTTCTGATAGCACTGTTTATGGTCTATTAATTTACATATTGAACATAGCCTTGGGATCACAGCATGCAATTAAAGGTAAACACATATTAATAACCTACACAAAATTAAACTGGAATCCACGACCACGAATGAAATTAATAAAACGTTTTGCTGAAATGGGTAACCCGTCAGAGCATAATAACAAAATAATATTGAAATGCAGGATCACAAGATTTTTTATGTTTCATTTCCCGTCGACCTCATTCCACACTGAGTGCCTATCACCTACCCCATATCGGGCCATCGACACATGAACCGATACCAATGACATTGTTTTCCTCCCGAAGGAAGACGTAACCAAAGATTTTTCACCCCAGAATCTATTTATCAGATATTTATCAACGACCTCGGTTGGGATTGAACCCAGACCCATGACTGAGGCGAGTAGCGGTCACGCTTATCACTCAACGACCGGCGTCGTGTGTCGGCAAAAGCTTGGAGTATTTTCTCAACCGAAAGTTTCCATCATGGCTCTCGAAATAGCGACACCCGTCGACTTGTCAAGTCCGTTCCATAAATACCCATATTATTAGGGTTATAGAAAATTGTGCTCAAAAAATTCCGATTTTAAAATGGCACCAAACATCGATTTCCGTCATCTACCCGTCATGCTTGTTTCCAAAATACCCTTATTTTTAGGGTTTTGGAGAATTTTGCTCAACTTGAAGTTCGCATATTGGATTCCGAAATAGCGTCCCTCATCGATTCCCGTCATCTACTCGTTAAGCTTCGTTAGCCGTCTTGGCTTTTAAAATGGCACCAAACATAATTTCCGCCAATCTTATTCCCAAAATACCCTGATTTAGGATTCCGAATTGGCGTCGCTCACCGATTTCCGTCATCTACTCGTCAAGCCCGTTCCACAAATTCCCATATTGTTAAGGTTATCGAGAATTTTGCTCAACCGGAAGTCGCCTTCTTCCATTTGAATAATGGTATGCATAAACATCCGTAAAAAATTCTCCGTGCCGATGGCATGATATGGTTTTTCATACACAATTCACGTTTAATCATGATTTTTTTAATTCGATTTTTTGACATAGCTCAATGCGTTTGCTTAGAGCAGCGGTGGATCTTTTATATATTTACAAGATGTAGAAAATAAAAAATGTAATTAAATTTTTTTGGCACCTGTCAAAGCCGCGACTTGGCATTGCACGTGGAAATTGTGTAAAACTTTTTTACTCTCGACAATATTATAAATATAGGAATAGGTAAACGACGTGATATGTTGGCAACAAATATTTAATAAAACTGTTTTGTTTGTTTTAACCAAAACTATAATTGTTTTTCCTAATTCACTCAATTATGAAAAGTCAAAATGAAAGATTTATCAACTTAAATCTAATAATATCGCCAGGGGCTCTCATTTACCGCATAGAACGTTAGGATTAAAATAAACTTCAGCATACATGAATGTCAAAAAAATCAAACAAGTGCATTTGGATCCAACGAAACTTGCACTCACAATTAATAAATGCGAAGGATCCATATTCATTACTTGATGACGCTGCAGCCTTCCTGAACCTGGTCTCAGACCACGCTGCGTACTTATAACAATCAGTTTCCACTTGTCAATCCTGTTACTATTTATTCTTTTATTTGTTGATTTATTTATTTATTTCATTTTTTATTCATTTGTTTGTTTATTAATTTATTTATTTATATAATCCTCAATGCAAAACATTGCACATCTAAATAAACTACGTCGATTCAAGGTACGAGGCGAAGCGCAGTGTGTTTTTTTCAAAAGTGTTACCATGGGGATAGAGAGCTCAAATAGAAACGACATACATACTCCAAGATGCTGCGTACATGCGAACAATAAAGCGTCTTTCGAATGTACACGTTCACGAAGGACGGAGTACTTCGCCTTCAATTTGCAGCATGCAGAAAGCTTTGGTGGTAGTAGCTACTACATGCTACAGCCAACTTGATGTCCAAATACGCGATGGTGGACGACGCAGTTACAATGTACGTTAGCAGATGACATCTTTTGCGACAGGATCCGAATAAAAGTAATCATGTTAAATTTTTCTGAACAAGCATCCATTCTGTTGATGTTACATCAAGTAAACAGTGCATCAATTGAAACAGTTTTCAATCCTTCAAAGATATTATCATGCAGTAGAAATTTGAATCATCAGCAAACATACATTTTGGAGAATTCAAAACAGTACCAAGATTATTCATACATAAAGCAAAGAGCAATGGTGCAAGATGACTACCCTGTGGTACACCAGAGTAGATTCAAAGGACGTAGAAAGTGTCGTCCAATTGAAGAAAATGCCTTCATCCAGTGAGATACGCAATCCAATCTAATCTGGTAACCATGTAGGACATTCGACCCTTATAAGTTTCTCGGCATCAAAGCGATGCGGAACACGGTCGAAGGCATAAATGGAATCATCTAATTCTATTAGAGCACAAACCTGCTCGATCATCGAGAAGACAGGAAACATGGAAGATGGATTCACGACCGTAATTTGCGAATCCGAAAAACGACTAATAAAATCAATCGACCCCCTCCAAACCACCCGCAATGATGATAGTGTGGACGAAAGCGACAGTCAAGAAAGCGAACTGGCTGAACTACAGGAATTATCAGGTGACGCTAAAAATGCTCGACCACCGAGGAAAAGAATCACCGCACGCACTGGTAAGCGACCGTTCATAAATTACGTAACGCAAAAGTTGCCCAAAATTGACTCCCCCCTACCCCCATGTAACAAATTGTCACAAATTTCTCTATCCCCCCCCCCCCTATTACGTAACAAATTCTTCGAAATATTTTTTTTGTTCAGTAAAACAAGTTACGTAACGATCTAGCTTACTCCCCCTCCCTCATATGTCACAACATGTAACAACTTGTCGTACCCTCACCCCCCCTAAACGCGTTACGTAATTTATGAATGGTCCCTAACTAAACAATATTTTCAATAGCATCGAAACGTTATCATTATGGAAATCGAACTTAACGGTTTACAGGGAGAAATGTGTAAAGATTTCAGGACTAAAAGTGATCACGGGAACCCTATAGCAGATTCCGTGTGGCCTTGTGGAAAGTTATTCTGAAACGGACCGGAACTTCAGCAACATGGTTCAAACTTCATAGTTTTTCTGAGATGATCACGAAAACAGTTTCAGATCTAAAAGCGGCCAAGAACAATCTGTAATACGTTCAAGAAAGGTTATTCCAGAAAGCTATGTTCAAGCATTATCTGCCACAGTTATTTTCGTTTCACTGGATCGTACGTCGCCTTGAAATATACAAACATAAGGTAAATTCGCAACTTGTATTTACAAAATTTATCCAGGATTTGTCGCGGAGTGAACATCTGGTCAATCGATGATCGTCCTTCTCTAATCTTGCTTTGGAATTCGCCAGCAAAAGTTTTAGCTGGAGAGCGCGGTCTGCTAAACCTTGTGGGCGGATGTGAGATTCGTTATGCCTCGACAGCTAGTACACTCGAGTTGTGGCCTTTCATGTCAATAGTTCATGTGAGGCCATCCAATCAGCCCGAAAGCATTTCGTCTTCAACTGAGATAATCCCTATCACGCAATGGACTGCTTCATACAGACGGTCACTCCCGGTCGGGTTTCCATCCTTCCCGATGGCCTTCCCATATTTCTACTCTCGAATAGCCTTTCGCACTTCGTTCCGCATCGCGGCTGCCCTCAGCTCACCACATCATACCTTGTTCTTTCGTGTAACCACTGCAAGCATTCGGTGTCTGGCTTGGCCTGAAATAGATTAGAAAATATCGAATTCCTGCGTCGCTTTCGGAAGATTTTTGGAAAATCAATGTTTGCGTTGTTTATAGACGTCATACAGACTTCGAAATTTAATACGTAAATGGTGCACATTTACCGACTGTTTAGTACAAACTTTGTGTAATTCCGCTCAGTACAATGAAAGTTACTAACGCTGAAAAACTCTCCCTCCTGCTTCTACCATAATCTTTAAAAGGAGCAACTATATTGAAAGAATAGTATAGTGACGACAAAAACCACTATTGCGAGCCCCTGAAAACGTCGGTGTGCATTTAAATCATAACTTTCCTAATGATATTCACGACATCGAAAATCGGTTTAAATTTTGCCTCTCGAATGAAATTACATATTCAAATAAAACTCAAATATTCTACTTACATAAATCTTAAAACTTGCTACCTGCAATGGAAATAGAAGAAAATTATAATTATTTTTCAGTTTATAACTGTTTTAACTTGCTTATAATAAAAATATCATGGTACAGTAGTCATTAATGTCATGTAATATATTAGTAATATATTTGGGAAACAAAATGAAGGCTAGTACACGCTTCTGCAAAACGACTCAAACGGTGAGTTTCAATTAGTCAATTGCATAAATTAAAGTGTTTACGGTGAAGTGTACAGTAGCAAATCGGTATTTTTTCGAGCTGTCTCGCTGTACAGTTTGGTGCTCGCCTACGTCTTGTTTATAATAAATTGCGTTATTTTGCTTCAAAATACAGTGGAAAAGCTTAAAATAATCGAAATTATGATTTTATTACGATTATAGAGGTTTAAACCTTTCGATCACTTGCCACTTTTTGAGGCTAGAGAAATCTCTTTAGGAAAATCTCTAACCCAATGCGAGGGTTGGAACTCGAACCCAGGTGACCTGCGTACAAAGCAATCGATTCACCAACTACGCTATGCACGCCCCTCACTTAATTTTGGTGGACTTCATTTCCTTTTTCTTCGGCTTTTTGTCATCACGATAATCTTTCAAAACATTGAAAATAGTTTCACGTGAGATTTGCTCTTCTGAACGACGAACACTGTACGTCTAATCAGAATTGTAACAGATTTACGTAAATCCAACTTTTACCCAATTTTGTTTAGTAACAACTGCGCAACTAGAGGTTAACGGTATAATAGGAGTAAAGTTAAGTGTGACAAATGGACTGGTTGACATTTTTGTGTCAGTTTAAGCAGTTGAATATACGCCTGAATTTATTCCAAATACTTTCCAAACAGATGTTGTTCCACTTTTTTTTCATTTTTTTATAAACTGATCTTATTTTGATTTCGCTATAATAGCATAAGCAATCATGGTGTTTGTGCTTGCGGAACATAATCTGTTCTTAGTTGTGCTTGTTAACACAAGTAGGGCTTCGTTGTGAGTTTATCATCAATTTCGTAGTCAAGTCGGTCTGCCAGATACTGATGAAACCAAGTCTTTCGGCGCACTTCTATGACTTACTACTCAAATATGTTCATCCCAAACTCAAATCTGTAAACGAACACAAATAATTTTTTGAATGCGTGAATTGTTCTCGTGAAATTGTGTGACACATTAAGATAGTTTCCAAGGGCATTTACATTAGCCCACCCAGAAAAGTAAAAGAATTTTTCAAAATTCAATCCGACCTACCTCTGAGTCCTGCCAGAAGTGTTTGCTCCAAATCGGACAAGTTTACTTACCGGACCATCGTGTTCGAATTTTGTACGGGATGTCCCGACAATTTTCATGGAGAAAGTGCACTAAGGTGCTTTTTTACCGCTAGGTGGCACTGCACAGTGGTCGGAAAAGCCAAATACAAATATTAGAGGTCAAACCATCAAATATATTCACGGGATGTCTTTGGAGGAATTGTTAGTATTATTATCCCCTACAATCAAATAAAAATCAAAATTAGGCATGGCCTACTATGGTCGAACTAAAATAATTTACTTATCATACTGACGAAGTAGAATGTTGATGTCTTCGACAAAGTTTTAGCAATGCTCGCAATGAAAAATTTTGTTGAAGAACTTGAACTTGTATGACTAAAGGTTATCGATTTATAAGGCATTTTCTATGGCAACCCCTTTAATTTTTTTTAATATAACGTGTTGGAGAGGGTTTTGCATGGGGTCTAACAGCCCATTGTGGTAAATCAGTAGTTGATTCCCGGAAACTTTATTTTTTGCGAAAAATGCTTAGGAACCCTTTGCGACGCGAATTTTTTTAGCTTTATATAGGTTTTCGGGGTTGATTCTGATTCTGACGTCGAAAATGTAAAATTCAAACTGGCAGATCCAATATGGCAACTGTGCTTGGCTAAATTGCATGTTTTAATATTGGCCTAAAACGTCTTACAGGGAGTTTTCGGGGAAGCTGATTCTGATTCTGGCGTCGAAAATGTAAAATTCAAAATGACGAATTCAATATGGCGACTGTGCTCGGCTAAATTTCATGTTTTTTATATTGACCAAAAGCGTCTTACAGGGGGTTTTCGGGGTCACTGATTCTGATTCTGACGTCAAAAATATAAAATTGAGAATGGCGGATCCAATATGGCGAGTGTGTTTGACTAAATTTCATGTTTTTAAATATTGGCTTAAAACGTCTTACAAGGAGGTTTTCGGGGTCGCTGATTCTGATTATGACGTCGAAAATGTAAAATTCAAAATGGCGGATCCAATATGGTGCTTGGCTAAATTTCATGATTTTTTTTTTATATTGGCCTAAAACGGCTTACAAGGGGGTTTTCGAGGTCGCTGATTCTGACTCTGACGTCGAAAATGTAAAATTCAAAATAACGGATCTAATATGGCGACTGTGCAGGGTTAAATTATATGTTTTTTTATTGGCCTAAAACGTCTTACAAGGAGTTTTTCGAGGTCACTGATTTTGATTCTGACGTTAGAATTGTCAAATTAAAAATGGCGGATCTAATATGGCGACTGGGTTTGGCTAAGTTTCATGTTTTTTTATATTGACCTATAACGTCTTCTAGGGGGGTTTTTTGGGTCGCTGATTACGATGATGACGCTATAACTGCAATTTTCGTGATAGCGGATCCAAGATGACGACTTCATTAGACAAAATTTCGTGTTTTTGCCTTTCTCATATAGATAGGTTATGCAATCACTCTGAAAAACGCCAACTAAATCCCGGAGGGCCGAGGTTCATATCCCATTCGACTCAGTTCGTCGAGATTGGAAAGTCTGTATGTGTGTATGTGTAAAATAATTTCACTTATTTTTCTCAGAGATGGCTGGACCGATTTGCCCAAACTTAGTCTCAAATGAAAGGTGCAACCCATCGGCTGCTACTGAATTTTGGATCGATATGGTTCCGGAATTACGGGTTTAAGAGTGCGGCCACACAGAAATTTCCCATATAAACTATAGAAAAAATAAAAATAGAATTTTTATTTTTGAAGCTTAATGTCTTTAAGGTGCATGAAACGTCGAGATTTGATGCAAACTCGAAAAAAAAAATTGACGATAATTCACTTTTTTTAGATTTTGGTACATTTTTGCCTTTCTCATATAGAAAAGTTATGCAATCACTCTGAAAAACGTCAACCTAATCCCGGCCAAATTTTTTTTGACTGGCATAAGGTTTCTGGATTTTAACAGGGGCGTAGTTTATGGTACACGGGGAGGGGTTACTGTTCACTCCCCTCCCTTTGAAATTCCCTTAAATCACCCTTCAGACCACCACCCCATCCAACCCTCATACCCCTCCCTCTCAACTCCATCATCTTTAAGCCACCACTATATCACAAAGCATACCAAATTAAGCTGGAGAGTCATTCGTTCAAGGGACTTTCGCCCTCCTCACACACCCACCACCGCATGACCAAATGAGTTAGCAAGCAGATAACATTGATCTAATGCTGATTAGGCTAATTAAGTATGATTTTTTTTTGTTTCAAGTGTTTCACCGTCGACACGTAGCTCATCAAGTTCGTGGCTGGCAAACCATTGTGTATAAGTGCAAAGTGTACTAAGAATGTAATGGACATTTCCACAATTGAACATAAACAGCCTCCGAGCCATAGTTTAGAGAAATGAGAAAGGCACAATTGCACCGCTAGTTGGATTAAAACAGGTTTTTTTTATATTGGAATAAAATGTCTTCTAAGGCGATTTTTGGGGTCACGGTAACGAATGACTCGTATTCACTATTTTCAGTATTCAGTTAAGGTGTCACTGTTTTCTTCTAATGCACTCATTTTATATTTCTGATGATACAGATGTCAGGGGGAGAGTTCTGCGGTCAACACAGGCGCCAAAAGTACTGTACAAAAATACTCACTGCAATCTCTTATATAGGCGAAGAGACTGGGGCGCCCCTGGTGGCAAACGTCGGAACTAAAGTACCTAGAGGCGCTAAAGTTCAAAGCCCTTTGCAAAAGTGACTTAGACATCACTTCATTAAAAGTTTAATAATTTCTCCCATGAAAATTCGTTTGATTTACAGTATTCGACAAAGTTGTAGGAAATTAAATTAGCTTTCTTATTTCCACTTGCAGCGATAAATTGATGTACACAGTGCCACCTAGCGGCGAAAAAGCAAGTTACATGTATTCATGTAAATTGTCGAAAAATCGCAAAATCTTCAAACACGTTAGTCAGATAGCTAGACTTGCCTTATTTGGCTCAAACTTGAAGCAGACACTCCTGTTGGGACTAAGAATCGACTCAGAAGTGGCCTGATGGGGTCATTTTTGACGTAGGACTACGTCTTTGTTTTCGATATAGGGGTACACGTTGCAAATTCTACAAAAATGCTATGTAACGAAAAGTGGTCCAATTTTAAACGCATATAATTCAGCCATTTCACCATAAATTTTCAAATTTTTTGAGCATATCGCCCCGAAATACTTCTAAGAATAGATTCCAATAGTTAAACCCAAAGATTTTTGATATCATGGCATTAAAAATTTAAATAATGAACAACCTGGTCAAAATATCGCGCATTTACACACAGAAGATAGCGCTTCCCTAGTCCAGCACGACAAATTTGTGTACCAAGCGCGCTACGCTTCTATGAATGACGTCATCATCGACTATTTAAACGGACGGATTTTGCCGAACACGCTCAATCGCCTGTTGAGCGGCTGGCAAAGCAGATCACTGCGCCGTGTGTTTTCACAGCCAGTGTAATTGAGTTAGAAGTCCGTTACACTGCTTGTGGAGGTACGCTACCCAGTGAATGCGACTGAGCCTGTCCGTTCAAACACTATGCTATCTTTTGTGTTGTGCTCGTTTCCAGCACACGTTTATGTATAATTATTCGTACACAAAATAGTTTGTACATGCGAGCTCCATTTGCAAACACGGTTAACATGGTGTCGTGGTATTAGTTGTCTCTTTCGCTCTACCCATCATCATCAGCGTTCATTCATTTTGCTTTGTGCGCTTGGGTTTAATGTTTGAGGCGAATGTGTAGGTAGGTAGATCTAATTTGTTACTAAATTGCACAACGAAAGTTTATTATTTACGTTCGATCAATTCATTGATTCATTTCCCCATCACGTGATTCATTTCCACTCAACCTATAGTATTTTGATTCAACTAATAGGTACATACTACAAAGTCTATTTATGAATGAATACACTGCCACTTGAAAAACCGTTGCAAAAACGCATCTTGTCCATATATAAAATTGTTTTCGGTTCTTGTATATTTATAGTTTCGATATATAATTAAGACCACTACATTCGCTATATTTGTTTGCGTACTTTAGGAAAGTTACAATAATGGCAAAATATAACTAGAATGCTTGGTCTATACATGAAATGAGATTATATTGTCTAAAATTTGATTTTTCATCACTGGTCCGGGTTTTTTACCACACACAATCGAAAAGTTTTTACAAGCTAATCTTATGCTATAAAGATTTAGTTCCCGATATTAGTTCGGTCACAGTTTTCTGTCTTCTTTCTTCAGATCTTCTTAAATAAGTTTAATCGGATTCGATCACCTACTACAAATGAAATGACCTGATAACCAAGAAGGTTTGGTTCAATATGTAATATTCGATGTTGATTGGTTGTGATTAAACCAAAGGTAAGATATATGTTTGATTTATTATTACTATAAATGTACTAAACAAATAAATATTTTACATTAAGTAGCATAGTCCTACGTTTACAGCTCGTGCAACCCCTTGTAGTTTTTCTTGTTAATCTAATTTACAATTTGAAACACCAATTCGCAAATTTCTTAAAACAAACGAAGGAATCATTTAAATTCACTTGAAACTAAACGATTCAATGTTGATACGCCAGCTAAATAACGATTCTCATCATCCCTGCCATAACGATGCTGACATTCTCTGTGTTTTATTGTTGAGTCGCGCATAAGAAGTGCAGGTAAATCATCGTACAACTTCGAATCTGAAATTACTCCCCCAACCACTACCCCGCACACCGCTTAGCTTATTTTGCCGGGATCAACCATTTCGCTCATCGCCCGAGGGATTAAGTGGAACTGCAGTTCTCCTGCTTTCCTATTCGAATTGCGAAAAACACCTGTTATACCTGTACGGCTGTACCGTTACAGTGAGATACATTGCAGTGCAATATGCATCAGGAGAACGTGAGCACAATTCACCACCGAACCGCACCGGTAAGTTGCTTCCGCAGTTTGCGACCACCACAGAGTATATGAAAAACTTTCCAGTACTGGCTCCGCCGTAATTCGCTGGGGTGTAGTATGATCCTCGAATATTCATGCCAGTTCCGCCGAGCCGGATTGAGTGAGAGCCGGCAAAATGAGGGGCCAAGTATGAAAGCAGAAAAGTTTCCCCATTCAGATGTGCCACTTGTAATGAGAACGTGTTGTTTTGCCGGAAATGCGGGTTTCATTTTTTGTTACTTCATCAAAACTTCTATTCACTGCCTGGCGGTAGAACGTGCTGGGTGAATTATGCAGCATACCGTGCTCGGGAGTTACTGTACATCGACAGCCGGAGCTAGCGGGGATTACATCAACCGCGTGAGAAGTGGATCATTGTCGCGATGCTCATCAGTGAAGCCCTCTTGAGTAATATAATATAAAGTTCGCTGTGCATTTTTTTGGCGCTGGAACCATGCAAGTCGGACTTAAATGATTTTAGGTTTACGTAAACATACTTAAAACTTAAGTTCAGATTAACTGTATTTAATCGCTTGAAAAGATAAGTCAGTAGAAAAAGGATCACAACTACTCGTTCAGAACCGAACAAAAAAAATTCGATGGTGTCCATCACCATTGTCCCGAACCATCCACAGTAAAGCCTCAGCGCCAGCCCCACAAACAATTCAAATGAATCATTGCAATGAAACCGTTCAGCTCGTTGACCACTCAATCAACAGTTCCCGCAGTGACATTAATTTTTCACTCCCAATTGGGCCAAATTTCGTTATAATATCATTATTCCTGTAGGACAAACGAATCCTGGAAATGACGAACGAGCGGCAACGGAAACGCAAGCTGTAGCGGCGACGCGGTCCTGTAAATAAACCGACAGACAGACAGTCCCATCTGTTCAATATGGCCAGCTCGAAGCCGGTAAGAGCAGCAAGTTGAACCGAGCAAACAAACAATCGTTGCAAGGCGGAATCCCGCGGTATTTACAACACCGATGAAAAAGTTTCACGAAAAAAAAAATTCTTATAAACAAATACCGATTCATCCTTCCTGCCGTGAAATATTCAAAACATTGTAGAGCGAAGTAGCAGCGGATAATTTATGCGGGATGGTTGCAGGAAGAAAAAAATATTGGCTACCAACAGGACAAAACCGTCCCGCTGGCGCCGTACATAATCTTTTGTCGAACAACTTTGGAGCTATCTACTCACCGACTCTCACCGTTGACTTTGGAGGCTGGATGGTGGTGGTATTTGGGAAGAGTGCGACGGCAGACTGCTGCTCACCAGAGGTTTTGGTCTACGCTTTCCAGGGGTCATACCGCTCATTTGATGAATGAATTTTTTTTGTGGTTCCGGTTTCTGCTCGTGTCGTTCCTTCCCAGCACACCTTCAACCATTTCATGTCGGATGCAAGGGGGTGAAATTATTTTATATTTTCCATTATATGGGCAAGCTTTTTTACGATCAAATGTTTACCTCAATTATTTGTAGCATCAATTCGTTTAATGGAAAGCGGTCGAAACGATAGCAGGGATGAGGTAAAGTAATGAGCATACCAGGGTGGCGCGAACCGCGAGTGGGTGTTGCTTCCACGAAAATTACGTGACCCTATACTGGTGAATTACTTCGTCGCAGGCCGTGATGTGTCGATCGGTTTGACATTTTTAATACCATTTGTAATGCGAACTGAGTGAGGGTCGTGTGATTGTTGCTCATTGGCTCAATTATTGGGTGGTGTATTTCTGGAGCAGATTAGTACAATAACAAACGAAAGTGTCGGTTGCGTTGGACCAAGTTGTCGGAAATAGTATAGACTCAATTAAAAATAACCTGCCTACAAGTATAACCACAAGTGCAGATCTACTTGCACAATAAAGTGACACGAAAAAATCATCCCTGTCAGCCCACCCCTGAAATTATTCTTATATTCCCCCCAGGAACTACTCCAAATTTGAACCAAATCGGACAAGTCTAGCTACCGAACTAACGAATTGCAAATTTGGTCGAATTCCACATTCGACCGAATGGCAAATTTGGCCGAATTGCGAATTTGGCCGAATTGCAAATTTTGACAAATTGCAAATTTGGCCGAAATGCAAACTTGGTTTAATTGAAAATTTGGCCGAATTGCAAGACTGGCCGAATTACAAATTTGGCCGAATTGCAAATTTGGCCGAATTGTCATTTGGCCGAATTGCAAATTTGGCCAAATTGCAAACTTGGCTGAATTGCACATTTGGCCGAATTGCAAATTTGGTCGAATTGCAAGATTGGCCGATTTGCCGTTTGGCCGATATGTCATTTCGCCGAATTGTCATTTGACCGAATTATCATTTAACCGAATTGTCAGTTGGCTAAATTGAACATTTGGCCAAATTACACATTTGGCCGAATTGCAAATTTGGCCCAATTGCGAATTTGGTGAATTGCAAATTTGGCCGAATTGCAAATTCGGTAAATTGCAAATTTGGCCAAATTGCAAATTTGGCCAAATTGCAAATTTGGCCAAATTGAAAATTTGGCTGAATTGCGAATTTAACCGAACTGCAAATTAGACCGAATTGCAAATTTGGCTGAATTGCAAATTTGGCTGAATTGCAAATTTGACTGAATTGCAAATTTGACCGAATTGCAAATTTGGCCGAATTGCAAATTTGGCCGAATTGCAAATTTGGTCGAATTGCAAATTTGGTCGAATTGCAAATTTGGCCGAATTGCAAATTTGGCCGAATTGCAAATTTGGCCGAATGGCAAATTTGGCCGAGTTGCCGTTTGGCCGAATTATTATTTAACCGAATTGCGAATTTGGCCGAATTGCGATTTTGGCCGAATTGCGAATTTGGCCGAATTGCGAGTTTGGCCAAATTGTGAATTTGGCCGTTTGCAAATTTGGCCGAATTGCGAATTTGGCCGAATTTCAAATTTGGCCAAACTCCGAATTTGGCCGAATTGCGAATTTGGCCGAATTGCAAATTTGGTGAATTGCAAATTTGGCCGAATTGCAAATTTGGTGAATTGCAAATTTGGCCGAATTGCAAATTCGGTGAATTGCAAATCTGGCCGACTTGCAAATTTGGCCAAATTGCAAATTTGGCCAAATTGAAAATTTGGCTGAATTGCAAATTTAACCGAACTGCAAATTAGGCCGAATTACAAATTTGGCCGAATTGCAAATTTGGCCGAATTGCAAATTTGGATGAATTGCAAATTTGACTGAATTGCAAATTTGGCCGAATTGCAAATTTGGCCGAATTGCAAATTTGGCCGAATTGCAAATTTGGCCAAATGGCAAATTTGGCCGAGTTGCCGTTCGGCCGAATTGTCATTTAACCGAATTGTCATTTGGCCAAAGAGCTCATTTGGCCGAATGGCAAATTTGGCCCAATTGCAAATTTGGCCGAATTGCGAATTTGAACGAATTGCGAATTTGGCCGAATTGCGAATTTGGCCGAATTGTGAATTTAGCCGAGTTGCCGTTTGGCCGAATTGTCATTTAACCGAATTGTCATTTGGCCAAATAGCACATTTGGCCGAATGGCAAATTTGGCCGAGTTGCGAATTTGGCCGAATTGCGAATTTGGCCGAATTGCGAATTTGGCCGAATTGTGAATTTGGCCGAGTTGCCGTTTGGCCGAATTGTCATTTAACCGAATTGTCATTTGGACAAATAGCACATTTGGTCGAATGGCAAATTTGGCCAAATCGCAAATTTGGCCGAATTGCGAATTTAGTCGATTTGCTAATTTGGCCGAATTGAGAATTTGGCCGAATTGCGAATTTGGCCGAATTGCGAATTTGGCCGAATTGCGAATTTGGCCGAATTGCGATTTTGGCCGAATTGCGAATTTGGCCGAATTGCGAGTTTGGCCAAATTGCGAGTTTGGCCAAATTGTGAATTTGGCCGAATTGCAAATTTGGCCGAATTGCGAATTTGACCGAATTTCAAATTTGGCCAAACTCCGAATTTGGCCGAATTGCGAATTTCGCCGAATTGTAAATTTGACGGAATTGCAAATTTGGCCGAACTGCAAATTTGGCCGAATTGTAAATTTAGCCGAATTGCAAATTGCCATTTTGGCCGAATTGCCATTTTGGCCGAAGTACCACTGAGGCCGAATTACCATTTTGATCGAATTGCCATTTTGATCGAATAGCCATTTTGGCCGAATCGCCATTTCTGGATAAACATGTGGAAAGGGCATATCGCAAATTAGAGCCTCTCTGTGTTTACTTTCTCTTTCGATTATTACGGCGGCATCATAAAACTTTCCAACATTGTTTCAATAAATATCGAAAGACTCTGATGTCGTCAAGCTTATTATGGTAAGAGTTATGTAGCAAACGTAAAAGCGGCCTAGTTATTGACGGAAGAGAAAGTAAACACAGAGAGGCTCTCATTTGCGATATGCTCTTTTCATATGTTTATCCACATTTAGCCGAATTGGAATTTAGCCGAATTGCCATTTGTCCGAATCACCATTTGGCAGAATTGCCATTTGATTGAATTACCATTTCGCCAAATGCCATTTGGTCTAAAGTGCAAATTGGATGAATGCTATTTTTTCCGAACGCTATTAAGGGGTTACATATATAGAAAGTTGAAACTCAAAAAATCGAAAAAAATTTTATTAATTTTTCTGAAAGTACATGCTTTTGAAAGCATCTGTGTACGGTGCTTGCTGAGAGTTTGAATTGTATTATTATGGACGACAAAAATGGGAACGTAAATCCTGGCGGGGACCGCAATTTTATACGGGGGAGAGAGGCATTGGACCAGTATGAGACATCCATTCAAGTCGAAAAATTCGGTAAGAAAGTTATGATCTGGCAAGCTATTTGTGGCTACGGTAAGATTTCGCAACACGTAATGTAACTGCTTCGATAAACAGCCAAATATACAGCAACGAGGGACAAGTCTGTCTTCACGAGGAGATGTTGGTAGACTTGAGTGATTCGTAGTTTCGACTCCTGCCAACAGAAGACAAAAGATTGGCCTGTAAGATTTTAAGCCTGTTTCTAATGACCCAGCCACTTCTAGTTTTCCGATCTGTATATTTCACATCCTTGCTCTCACTTGAGTACTATGGCTCTAAAATTTCATAACTTTCCCTACCCAGTAATCTCTAGCTAATTGAATGTCATTAAAACGTAAAATACAGCAACGAAAGTTTACAGAAACAATTTTTGGCCATTAACATTCGTAGCAGCAGGGATTGTTTTTTGTCTTGCTGCTACGCGAAATCAACGGCAAAATGGTATACCACCAATAATGTTACTTTCGTTTTGTTCCTAATTGTCCGCAAATTCGACAAATTAAAGAATTTTGGGAATTGACGAAAGTCAGAGACCATTTGACAGTTTAGAAAAGATTGGGAGAAAGTGTCAACACATGTCACCAAGAAGTTCAACGTTCGGAAAAAGATTTTCCAGCTAGTAATTGAGCGAATATTGAGAAAGCTGACCTGTTTTGCTGCTCTAATACTAACAGAAATCATTATCAACATCAATATCAAAATTATAGCGTTCACAACTTGGAATCTATTAACGTTTGAGGAACTATACTATTAAAATTAGGTCAACAAATAAAACGTGCATATTTTCTGCCTTTTAGTCGTCCAGTTTCCCTTAACACCGACTGTCATATTCTCGACTCCCGAAATACGGGTCAACCGGAAAAGTTTATTTTCCTATCCACACAACGAGTTCATAAAACACCCTACCAAAACATATGCAACAAACCATGTTGATCCTATGCAAATTGATAGTGAGCAGGACACGAGACTGTTTCCAATTATTATCTCTGCATCAACATTCACAAGCAATGTATGCTTGTCATCACCAGATTTTGTTTCAGTGCTGTTCCCCAACACAGAAATATCTCAACCTCTCACCTACGGGGACGGGGTAGTTGTCCGAATATCCTCCGAAAGCAAATTCTCACTCGTTTCTCAACCAGAGAAAAAAAAGCAAACAGCGAAAAGGGTTAGTCAAATTTGCTGGATAATTTCATATGTAGACCAGTGCAGATTTTTGGATTATTTCCCCCCTGCACAGATATGTCGAGTAGCTTGTCGTCTCCAGCAAAGACAATGAGATTTTCCAGCTGCAATTTTTTAAAGGGTAACATTTCGTGAACGTCTTCCTGTACTTCACTGAATTAAAAGTGCCAGCTTCTGAATTGGGTTGACTGCAATTTTTCATCCCTTCAAATATGTTTACAACCAAGAAAAAGTTCACGCAATGTTCCGCGAACTGAAAGTCATCAAAATTTAACTCTATTCACACACTCCGCTCTGGAACGGAATGCAGTTTCCGTGAAAAGTTTCCACACATGCACACATACACACACACCCACCGAAATGACTATTCACATCCCGTCCAATGCTCTGTGATTTTTTACTGGTCATGCAAGAGCAGTTGCAGAGTGGTGTTAGCAATTTCTGGTCCTGGTTAGTGGGGAGGGGGAGGGGAGAAAAAAAAACCGTCCCGGCTCTATCGAGATTTGCAGGGAAACCTCCGGGTATAGTAACATGGGGGAACATGGCTACTAGGGGCCAACTTTGGGGCTCGATGCTCTACCACATGCTGGCTTACAGTATATTTTCCACTCAGCCAAGCTGCAGCAGCTCTCTCGGTAGGTATATGTATTATGTAGTATGTATTTGCTAGCGTTAGTACGCATGAGATTTCTGATGAGGATTTTTTTTTGCCTCTCGTTCCACAGTAACTGGGTGTTGCCACAGTGCTGAAAACGTGAGCTGTTGTTGAGGACGATGTGGAAATTAAATTTGAACATGTTTTTTTTTGCTCCACTCTTCTAGGGGGTTCCCCTGGAGTTAGGAGCGCTCTAGAGGGTCCAGAATGGAAGGATCCACCGAACATCAACGTGGCGCGACGGAGCTAATATCAATATAAATGCATAGAAAAATTAAATGAAATTCACTTGGGTTTTTTTACCCGGGATCTGCGCTTGGGGTTTGCAGTTATCGTAGTGAATGTTTAGGGAAAAAAATCAAATGATGAACCAACCATTTTGCTGGTTGTGATACGAGGCAGGTTAATAAGCATTTTATTACTACCTACTTTGTTGTTAGCTACAGTTCTGCTGCTGATTATGTTTAGCATATAAATAGAATCTGTTATTGCATGTGAAGGGAACTTGACGGACAACGATGTCCTGGTTCTTGTTGGTTTGAACTCTCAGACAAAACTCGGAATTTTTTTCACTACCAATTACAATCTTCAAAAAAAAGTATTGGCATCTAATTTAAACTTAGGCCACATAATTCATGACTCTCAATAATTTCATGTAAAAAGTAATAATCCCAAGTAGCAACCGATGTTTTATAGTACAATATAAATGCAATCTGTATTTCAACAGTGGCCATAAAATAAATTGGATTTGTTTGGATAAACATCCGTCATGTACTATCTATCGGTGAAGACTTGATACTGATGAATTTAATTTAACGTAATTAATGTTTCTGTCAATAGCGCTTCAGCTTCAAAATGGTGGCTCAAACTCGCATAAAATCACTCATTTATTTATTTATTTGTTATTTCTTTATGTTTACTGTTTATTTAATTAAAGGCTTGAACCTCATGGGACATTTGATTTATTTATTATTTTTTAATTATTATTTTTTAGTTATTATTTATTATTTATTATTTATTATTTATTATTTATTATTTATTATTTATTATTTATTATTTATTATTTATTATTTATT